>NW_006399918.1:3693899-3696126 GCF_000299155.1 Elephantulus edwardii
ATTTCTATGTTCAGCTTTTTTGCGGAAGTGCTATCTCTTCTAATATTCATTGTACCCTAAGGTTTCAGCACAAAGATTTAGTGAAAGTAAGCCAAAATTATTAAAGGCAACATAAGCTTGTGAATGGCATTTTGATCATATCTAATTAAGTATTCAAGTGTTGAGGACTCTCCTTATTAGGGCCTCTATGAGTCACCCGAGACTTGACTGCACTTAACAACAACAACAACAACAACTAAGTATTGGAGATATTTTAATAAATCAATGTGTGCAATATGAGGATCAGTGTAAACCATGTGAGGGAGAGGCAACAGTATCTTGACCCCAATTTCAAAATTATTAAGTTTGCAAGAGCTAAAATGTATACATTTTGGAGATATAAGGGACTGACCTTAGCCCAGAAAAGGATTACAGACTCGCATGGTTTTGTCAGTTGAGGTTTTTTATAATTCCAATCATTCTCTCCACTAAACTAGTAGGTTTAGAATTATATTGACAAAGAAGTTATTGCTACATGGGAAAGATGAGGCAACGTTCTCTGATCACGTGTCTAATAAAATGTGATCCTCTGTTTACATAAAATGTGGATGGACTACTTCAAGTTAGTATAATACTTTCTAGTAATTTTTCAGGCTAGTAGTAACGACTTGTTGATAAGATAACCTTTTAATCTAATAGAAAAATGGACAAACTAAACAAAGTGTGTGTGTGTGTGTGTGTGTGTGTAATTTTTATTTTATATTGGTTTGCTTACAAAGTTTGGATACTTTTCAGGTCCATGATGGGTTCTTCCCATTTCCTTAAGCCCCTCCCTCCACCTACTCAACCGTGAAACTGTGGTTTCGTCCCTACCTATCCTCACATCTCTGCTCCCACCCTTTCCCACCTAGGGTCCCAACACATGTTTTACTAGTTTTCCTTACAAAAATGGTCTTTTGAAATATTTGTCCTTATAAGTCTGAGTTAGTTCATTCAGCATAATGCTCTCCAGTCTCTCCCAAGTTATGCTGTATTTTTCGAAACCATTGCTCCTGAGTTCTGAGTATTCCATTTTGTGAATGTATCACAATTTCTCAATACATTCAATTGTGGTTGGATATTTGGACCGTTCTCATGCTCTTGTGATGGTGAATAATGCTATGAATATTGGTGTACAAATCTTTTGTGTTTCAGTTCTGATTTCCTTATATATTCCTAGTACTGGAAAAATTGGGTCATACAGAGCTTATATGTTTGACACTTTGAGGAAATGCCAAACTTCCTTCCAGAGTGATTGTGCCATTGTACAATCTCACCAACAATGTATGAAACTTCCCACCTCTCCACATCCTCTCCAACATTTATTGCTTGCTGCCCAACTAAATTTTGCCACTGCTACTGGGGTGAGATGGTATCTCATTGTGGTTTTGATTTGCATCTCTCTTATTGCCAGTGATTTTGAGCATTACTTCATGTGTCTGTTGGCCATCCAGATGTCTTCCTCTGCAAAAAGTCTTTCCATGTCTTTTGCCCATTTTGTAATCGAGTTATCAATCTTTTTCTTCTGAAAGCCCTGTCAGATTCTGTAAACTTTGTTGTAAGACCCTTGTCTGAGATGGCATTGCCAAATGTTATTTCCACATTTGAAAACAGCTTTAGATGAGCACAGAAATGTAATCTTTAGACAATCCCATTCATCAGTTTTATCTTTTCCAGATTGTGCATTTCTGGCTGTTGTCAGTCTTTTTATACTACAGAGTAGGCCTTCTAAGTTTGGTCCCAGTTTGTCTCTTATGAACTTTTTTGATTTTGGAATTTATTCCCAGGTCTCTGATCCACATTGACTTGATTTTTGTGTATAGTGTGAGATGTGGATCCTGTTTCAGCTTTCTGTAGGTATCAGTCCAGTTTTGCTAGCATCATTTGTTGAAGAGATTGTCATTTTCCATTTGAAAGGTTTTATTTCCTTATCGAATATCAGTTGATCATAGATAGATAGATCCATTTCTGGGCTCTTGATTCTGGTCCATTGGTCTATGCACCTTCCATTGTACGAGTACCATGCTGTTTTGGTTACTACCAACGTGTAGTAGATTTTGAGGTCAGGGAGTGCTATGCCTCTCACTTCATTTTTGTTTTCCAGAAGTGCTTTGCTTATTCAAGTTCTCTTTTTTCTCCAAATAAACTTGACAATTTACTTTTCAATCTCCTTGGAAAATGAATTTTGTATCTGTATTGAGATTAGGTT
>NW_006399918.1:3698656-3699839 GCF_000299155.1 Elephantulus edwardii
TTTTTAATCCATTCTCCTACTCTTTTTCTCTTGGTTGGTGCATTTCATCTATTCATAGTAAGTGTGATTATTGACAGGCCAGGTTTTATCATTGCTATTTAGAAATGTTTCTTTTTTTATTGTTTCCATTTACTATGGTTCATCCACTTTCCTTTGGTGTCTCTGTGTAAAGAACTTCCCTTCAAAGTTCTTTTATATTTAATCTTGTTTTCACAAATTCTTTCTTTTCTGCAAAGGATGTTATTGCTCCTTTGTATTTGTTGGAGAACTTTGCTGGGTATGGGATCCTTAGTTGGCAATTGTTTTCTTTCAACTCTCTGCAAATGTCATTTCATTATCTTCTTGTTCACATGGTCCTGTTGAGAAATCAAAACTTAATCTAATTGCTTTTCCTTTGTAGGTGACTTTTTTCTCATGCTGCTTTTAGAATTCTGTCCTTATCTTTTGTTTTGAACAATTCAACCTGATAAGTCTTCATGTTTTCCTTTTTAAGTCTAGTCTATTTGGTTTTTTGCTGAGCTTCCTGAATGCAGATTTCCCCATTCTTCATAATACCTGGGAAGTTTTATTCTAGTACCCCTTCCACAATTTTCTCAGTGATTTCCCTGTCCCTCTCATATTCTGCAATTCCAATCATATGTATGCTGTTCCTTTTGATGTTGTCCCACATGATTCTAAACATGTCTTCATTTTCTTTATGTCTCATCTTTGATTTTTCTTCTAGTATGTTTTCATTGAGGTTCTTGTCTTCCAGTTCACGGACTCTGCTCCATGTCTTCTGTTCTACTCCCCTCCCCCATTTGCCACAGAACAAATTGACATTAAAGGCTGCTTAAAAGAACATTTGAATTTGAAGTAAGTTGGGGAGAACACTTTCCACTACAGAATATCTTCTGTATCTCCTTCCACAATTAACATCACTATTTTTCCATGATATAGTTCCTGTGAAAAACTTGTCAGAAGGTTTGCCAAAACCAGGAGATGTATAATAAACCATGCCCTAATTAGTTACCTGGAAACTTTGGGATAGACCCATAAAATCTGGCCCCAATCTTGCTAAATAGCTTTGAAATACAGAACTCCTTAGCTACAGCTTCTGCTCAATGTCTTAAACTGGTTTGGTCCCATCCATGACACTTCACATCTGGCCCCAGTTGGGTGCAAGTCATCAAAGTCTGGGATG
>NW_006399918.1:3700709-3711288 GCF_000299155.1 Elephantulus edwardii
GAAGGACCCCCTAAAATGTTAAAATGTTGAATCTATAGGTTGAGCCACTCGCCATACTAAAAGTTCTTTCTGGGAAAATTTGCCTTTCCTAAAGTTCTTTATGTTTTCTTTGGTCTGCAATGCAGCCCTTCAGGAATCTTGCCTTAATACAGTTCCCTTTTCTAAACTGTGTTGTCCTCCTATTATGAAGTGGCTGAGTGGTGTAAGACCAGGTGCTCCCCTCAAGCAATTTCTGTAAGGGGGATTTCAAGACCATTTTTTTTCTTGCAGTTCAACATCCTAGCTGAGAATGCTGAGAAAATCTTTCCCCTGCTTGGAGATCTCTGTCCCAAACTCTGTTGTCCTGTTTGACATGTGGGATGGCCCCACAGCTGCAGAGGTAAAGATCCTCAAAACAGGGATCTTTCCCCATGGAAGTTTCAGTTCTCTTTATCCCCACATGCACCTGAAAGCGCTGACTCTGGAGAATAGTGAAAACGAAGTATATTTATAACCATTTTAATACGTCTGACTGTTAAGTTAATTATGATTCATAATTCTTCCACTGGGTTTTCAAGACTGTAAATCTCAACCAGAGGAGACCGTACATCTTTCTTCTGTGGAATGACTGCGATTTAAATTGCCAACTTTTCAGTAGTATCCCAACAATTAACATTTTAGGGTGGTTATATTTATATGGACAGATCATCAGCTGATATGAAGTTTATTTTGTTTCTGACTCATAATGACCCCATTTGTGCAGAGGAGACCTGCTTCATAGTTTTTGATGGTACAAACTTCAGGAAGCAGCTTGACAGGCTTTTCTTCTGAACCATCTCTGTGTGTGATCAAACTTTTGGCCAGCAGTCAAATGTTTACCTGTGTGTACTGCTCAGGGATTCTAAAGCATAAACATGGTGGCAGAACCATGGTTCTTTTTATAATCAGCTGTGGTGGTGTTGTGTACCATAGACTCAGAACTAACTCATAGCTAACATTCAAATGAGTTTTCAGAGGCCATAAATTGCATTTGGGAAGATTGCCCATCTTTCTGCCTCACAGCATCTGGTGGATATGAACCACATACTGTTGGCCTAAAAGTGCAATCCCTTACTGCTAAGTCACCAGAACCCCCGTTAGGAAATAGTAATTGAATAAAATATATTTGCCATTCTATCATAGGTAATGGATAATATCCAGCCTAGAACTTACTGTGTTTTCCCAGATTATGATGAAAAGGTATAGAACTATGAGAAATCACATGTTTAGATGAAAACTAATAGTCTCACAAGGGGAATTTGGATGTGTGTCATAATATTTTTTTTATTTTAGTAATGAATCTTTTATTACTGTTCAAATTCAACTCATTGCTGTCCAGCTATCACTGAGACATAGCTAACCCAATATATACTGATGTATCACCTATACACTTCATAATGTTGGGTTGTTGTATTTTTTTTAAAACAAAATCTTTACAAGTTAGGCTAACTTTATGTTTTATGCACCTATGTGCAGTGCAAGCTCCAGTACGGTATTTCCTTACTTTAGAACTCTATTCTCTTCCAGAGCTGTGATTTTTTTTTCTTTTTTAACCCTGGTGCCAATGCCACAGCTTCATAATTACTACAGCATTATGACAATAACTCTCATTGCCTTCCAGTAAGAACTGATTTATAACTGACTCTCCAGGAAGTTCTCAATGCTGTAAATTACCTCAGAGGAGGATGCCTGCCTATCTCTTGAGTAGCTGCTGGTGGATTTCAATCACCAGAGATGTGTGGCCTTTGGGTTAGCAGTGCCACCACTTATGGACTAGCTCACTAAAACACCATTGCAGTATAATAACAGTTTTTAAGGATAAATCTTCTCATTATATTTTTGTTTATCAAGATTTTGTGAGCTATATTGACCTTTGTACTCAATAAAAATTTTAGTAACCATTGTTAAATCAACACATAAAGAATAAAAACCAATATATTTGGAGTTATGATTTAATTGAAATCAGAGATCTGGATTAATTAGATTACTCATAATATCAGAACTCCAATTCATAAACATGAATCTATCTAACCATTTATTTCCATCTTATTCAGTCATCTTCATGGAAATTTTGTACTTTTCTTTATGAAATTCTTAGTCATAAATATTTTAAATCATTTGAAGCTACGATAAATTGGAACTTCTTTACATTGCATCTGCTATGAGTTTGTTAAACGAGCTCTGGTGGCCAGTGGGCAAGGAATTGTGCTGACAACCCAAAGCCTTGTAATTTGAACCCACCAACTGCTCCACAGGAGAGAGATGGGCAATCTCTTCCCAAGTGATTCACAATTTCTGAAAACCTGGTGGAGGGTCAACTCTGAGTCAATTCTGACTCTAAGACACATAACAACAACACAACAACATGAGTTTGTTGAAGTATAAAAAATGCAATGGATTTTTTAAATACCTTTTTTTTTTAACCAGAATGCTTTTGGAAACTTTTTCAATGTTGTTGTTGTTAGGGACCATCAAATTGACTACAACTCATATCAACCCTATGAACAACAGATTTGACTATTGCTCTACCTTGTACCACCCTCATGCTTCCTGTCATGCTCAAGTCCATAGAGGCAGTTACTTTGTCAATCCATCTTGTTGACGGTTTTCTACTCTTGCACTGAAGTTTCTGCTGGGAAATAGTTACTCAACGGTTTTAATAAGTTATCTGCAGTTTCCATTTAATTTGTATATATACAATCTCATCAAGTATAAGAATGTTCATATTATTTCACCCTTTTCAATCCTGAAAGTTTTTATTTCTTTTTCTTGCCTCTGTGGGCTGGTTTTAGTATTCAGTACAATGTTGAAGATAAGTGGATAAAGCTATTATCTTTATTTTGTCCCTAATCATAAAAAGAATCCTCAATATCCTAAAGTGATCTTAAGAGAACCCCTTCAATAACTCACCACGAAGTGTGCTATTTGTTGTAGAATTGCTGTGCAGGTGTTTTATTGAGCACTTTGATGGCTAGTACTTGGAAAGCTGCACTGTTAACATAAAGGTAGGATGGCTTCGACATATTAAATCCAGAGGCTCCTCTGGAGAAAGACAGGCAGTCTCTTCACATTGTTACTTATAGCCTTGGAAATTGATGGAAAGTTGCTAAAGTAACAGACATGAACAAACTTTTTTTAATCATTTGTACTTCTCATAAGTAGATACTGAGTTTTGTAATTTTTTAAAATGAATTTGCAGCTATTGAAATGGTTGTATGATTCTTCTCTCCTTTAAATGATTTATTTAGGTAAATATGTAACTGGAGTGTTTTAACGTTAAACTAATTTTGCACTCTGAAACAAAACCAACTTGGTCCTATACTAATTTTAGACAGGGATAAATTTGGCTCGATAATATTTGTTTAAGGAATTTATAGTTATGTCTATGATTGCGAGTACCTGGTTAAATTTGGTGTCATGATAATCTAGCTTCATATAATAAATTGGGAAGTAATGTCTCTTTTTCTGTTAAACTATTTTGTTTAGTACTGCAATTCATTTTGCCTTGAACGTGTCATGGTCCTTATTTGGTAAAAGTCATTGCCTTTTGCTTATTTGTGGATTAAAAAAGCCCCCTACCTCTATTTTTAAAACAAATCAAAGCACTTTTCATGCTTTCTACTTCTTGATTCAGTATTAATGATTTTTTTAGGACTTTGTCTATCATCAAAGTTCACAAAAGTACTAGGACAATGTTGTTCATGATGTTACTTTGCGATGATCTTATATCTAAAACTCCCGTAGTTGCGTTCCTTTATTAACTCAGGTTAACTTGCTTAATGGCCATTGAGTCGGAAACAATTCGTAGCTAGTCCTCCATTGGATTGGAGTGGTTGTAAATCACCTAAAAGGAAACAGCCCAATTTCCCTCAGAGTTTCTGGTAGATTTGAACCTCCAGAGAGGTGCAGCCTTTGTGTTAACAGCACAACTCCTTATGAACTATGGTAACAGAGCTCATCAATTAAAAATGGAATTTATTTATAACTCATTTAATTTTTTTTTTGGTCAGATTCATTAGCGGCTTACCTTTACCATTATGAACATTTTCTAATTTATTCTTCTTTTATATATTAGTATCTGCTTTGTATTATGTTATGTTATTCTACTGTTTAAAAAAGTCTTATTTTTGTAACTTCTTTGAGTACATAAATTAAAAAATATTAAATATTTATCAATAAATATATATTAATATGCTGTTGTGTGCCATAGAATTGGAACCAAGCCATAGTTGACTCTTTAGTGGGTTTTCAGAGGCAGTTAATCACTTGAGAGGAGATTGCCCCTCTTTCTCCCATGGAGCAGTTGGTGGACTCAAACTGCATGCTACATTTATTTATCAATAAATAGGTAAATATTTATTGATAAATAAATCTGTGTTAATAAGTACAAAGTTAACTTGGCCACATAAGGACAAACACTGCATAAGCCAATTATTGTAAAAATAGAAGGATGATTAGAAAGATATGTGTGAAAATCCCAAAGGGGAAGGAGACAAGAGCAGAGGAGTAGACTGTAGGGAGGGGAAGAACTCACTAGGATGATGGAGGGTGGAGAGGAAGGAATTACAAAAGCTCCAATGGGGACCTGAAAAGACAGGGTCATAGTGGGCATAGAACAATGGTGATAAATTTTATAAAACACAATATATATATATGAATGATTTTATGAAACACAATGTGAATGAAAGAATGTGTTAAACACAATGTACATGAATGAAACACACTACACATGAATTTTGTATGAAAATATAAAAAATTGTTTTAACTTTGAAAAAATCAAGAAAAATGATTAAAGCTAAACTATATCATTTTGTTGGTGTCAGGTACTATTTTATATATTTGGAAGAAATTAATCCTCAGAAAAAGGGATTTTTAAACTATATATTTTAAATGTTATATATCTTTTCAATGTTACATGTTTTAGGATGGAGTTTTTAAAATTAGCTTACAGTTCTAAAGATTTTATCATATTTGTTAAGTATGTGTTTGTCACTTATTTAGACTATCAAAGGTTGCAATTTTCCAAATCATCTCTTTGTAACACTTTCCACTTAAATCATGTTTTCTGAAGATCTGTGATAACACTCCTAAAAAAAAAAATCCTGTTTTGGACCATTTTTATAGACCAGGGTTGGCCATTTTTTAAAAAATGGCCCTAACATATTTGAAGGGAATACTTCACATAAAAGTTTAAATTTGTGTTGCTAAATATTTTTCTGTAACTTTCTTTTCAATCCCAAGACTGGGTCTTTGCTCTCCACCTTCTTTGCTCTTTATAGTCTTACTTGCCAGAGATCTCTGGTTCCAGTAGAGGATGTTGACTTGCTTTTTGTTTTTCAGACCGGGGGAACTCAATGAGGAGCGTCAACCATACAGGGATAAGAGAGTTTGTTTTTCAAGGTTTCTCCAATTTTGGAGAGCATCAGCTCACACTCTTCGTGGTGTTCCTCACTCTGTACATGTTGACCATAGCAGGTAATGTCATAATTGTGACCATCATCCGGATTGACCATCATCTGCACACCCCCATGTACTTCTTCTTAAGTGTCCTTTCCACTTCAGAAACCTTCTACTCTTTGGTCATTATCCCTCGCATGCTTTCCAGCCTCATAGGCTTGAGTCAGTCCATCTCCCTGGAGGGCTGTGGGACTCAGCTCTTTTTCTTCCTTGGCTTTGCCATCACCAACTGTCTCCTGCTAGCAGTTATGGGTTATGATCGTTATGTGGCTATCTGTAACCCTCTTCGTTACTCAATCATCATGAATTGGAGGGTCTGCACCATACTGGCATCCTCGGTCTGTGCCACAGGATTCTCTCTTTCACTAGTTCAGGCAGTGGCTATTTTCAGACTACCCTTCTGTGACTCATTAATCGAACATTTCTTCTGTGATGTTCGCCCTGTACTGGATCTGGCTTGTGTTATTCCAATCATCAATGATATCTTTACCTTAATTATCAGCCTTCTGGCCATCACTGTCCCAGCCACTTTTATCTTCGTCTCTTACGTCCTCATCATTTCCACCATTGTCAAGATTGCCTCCGCTGAAGGCCGGAAGAAGACGTTCTCCACCTGTGCCTCCCACCTCACAGTGGTCATTATTCACTATGGCTGTGCCTCCATTGCTTACTTCAAGCCCAAATCAGAGAACACCAAAGACCAGGATCAGTTAATCTCAGTGACTTACACTGTTATAACTCCCTTGTTGAACCCTGTTGTGTACAGTCTGAGAAATAAAGAGGTTCAGGATGCACTACGCAGAGTGATGGGCCAGAAATCACTTTCATAAAGTGAAGAACTCTATCTAAATGATTGTGTTCAATCTTCCAGGTGGAAGATTATCGGAAAAGATATAGATCTAGGGTTTAATGTGGTGATTGGAGTTTCATGCATCACAAGCAGGGTGGGATGTAAAAGGGAAGCTGGGGGGCTAGGCACTAGTAATTGATTCACATTTTCTCAGTCTGTTTGCTCATATAATAAAATTACAGGTTACTTCATAGACCTAGAAATAGATATCTTACTGGCTGTACTCCAGGTAATGATTTTAAGTTCAAAGAGTAATCTAGTGTTCATCTTATGCTTAAGTACAAAATGACCCGTCCACTTTGCTGAAGTATAAACTTCAATAAAAACACCACTTAACTGAATCTCTTCTTAATATAAATTGGATACTTGGACAAGGGGTTATTAGAGAAGATATTATGAAGAAATCTAATTACCTCAAATTTTATCAAGATAAGCAAAGCAAAATTTAGATTTGGAATGCACTTTAAGCCTCCTAGAATGAATATTTTTCAAGCATCTTACTATTCATCATTTATGTGTGGATGAGGTCTCAAACAAAAAAGGGATTGGAGAAGGCTATGACTAATTGTGTGTAAAAGACCAGAAAGAAGCACGGACTCTTGCAATGAGGCAGCTCCTGTGAAGAAAAGGCCATGTAATAAAGAAGCTATGTGATAGAGTACGTGAAGAGGACCATGTGGAAAAGAAGAAAATATCTCCCCCATCAACAGAGCAAATAGCAGGGTCAGAGAAAAAGAAGGATACTCAGCGAGTTGATGTTTGGAAAAAACATGCTATGAAATTGGTTAACAGGGAACAAAAAATAGAAACAGACCAAAATTTGAACATCCCGTGATAGAGGGGTAGGGATATTAGGTAAATGGGGTGGGGGGTTATATTAAAAACCCCTTGTGACTCATAGCTGACCCTCCAGTGGAATTCCCAGCCTGTAAATTACACAGGAAGATAGTGTCCACCATTATCCCTCGGAGTTGAAGGTGGACTGTCAGAGAAGCACAGCCTTTGACTTAATAGTGCAATTCTCTATGGACTACACCACCAGAGCTCTCTAGAAAAATTAGAAGCAGACTTGTATTGAAGCCTTCTGGGATAAGAGGAAAGGGGAAGGCAGAAGGAAAGAGGAAAAAAAATATAGAAAACATCTTCTAATTGGTTCCTTTCCTTCACCTTACTATGTCAGGTCACATCGAGAAGGAATGAAATGAAAATATTAAAGAGGCAACATAACAACCCTGATAAATTAGGTGGTTTAATGACTTTTGAAAAGCTGAACATAAGTCAATAGTAAGGGATTTTGACATGAAACTTACATCAAATTGAAGCAAATGGGTTATAAAAGGAACAATAATAGACTATTTACATTTCTTCACCTCAAAAAAGTTTTAAAAAAAATGAATCTGAGTAAACATTAGAATTAATTTTTGAGAAAAATTTGTTGTTGTTGTTGTTAGCTGCCATTGAATTGAGTATGATTCATAACAGCACTCTGAATAACAGTTCTGAACACTGTCCTGTCCTATACTGTCCCAGCCTCACAGTCTGACAGGCAGATTGCTGCAGTTACTGTCTCAATCCACCTGGTTGAGGGTCTCCCTTCCTTTCCATTGTCCCTCCACCTTCCCAAGTATGTTCAAAGTATTCAAGATGAAGTTTCAGCATCCTCGCTTCCAAGGAGCGCTATGGTTGCACCTTCTTCAACACATATTTGTCCTCTTGGCAGCCCCTGAGATAGTCAGTACTCTTTTCTAACACTAAAGTTCAAAGGCATCAATTTGTCTTCAGCCTAGTTCTCAACAGCATAGCAAGTCATTGAAAAGACCATGGTCTTAATCAAGCTCACATTATTCCTCAAACTAAAATCATTGCTCCTCAGTAAGTTGGAGTGGTCCCTAACTACAGACTTCCCCAGTACTATGCATTTCTTGATCTCCTCGTGCCAAATATATTGAGTGTGGATACAAGATGAAGTCAGAGACAGTTACCGTATTTTCTCCATCTATTATGATATTACCTATTAAGCCAGTGGTGAGAATTTTTGTTTTTTTGAGACAAAGTAGGTATTGAATAAAACTCAAATTATTAGGAATTGTCATTATGGATACATTGTTGTTGTTGTTGTTGTTAGGTGCCCTCAAGTCAAGTGTGACTTATAGTGACCCTATGAACAAAAGACCTGAACCCTGTTCTATCCTGCACCATCCCCACACATCCTGACACACAAAAGCCCATTGCGTCAGTCACAACATCAATTCACTTGATTGAAGGCCTTCCTCTCCTTCGCCTTCCTCCTCCCTTCCCAGCATTATATCTCTCTCGAAGGAATAACCCTCTCTTAGCAACATGCCCTTTGAGCTGTGGTGTTGGATAAGAGCACTGAACATCCCATAGATGGCCAAGGATAAAGAGATAAGTCTTTAAGAGGGTGCAGGCAGAGCGCTCTTTGGAGTCAAGAATGTTGAGGTTTTGCTTCACATACTTTGGACGTGTTGCTAGGAGGTGCTATTTCTTGGAGACGGATATGACGCTAGGAAGGGCAGAGCTAGGAAGGGCAAAGGGTGGGCGAAGGAGAGGAAGGCTCTCAACCAGATGGATTGACATGGTGACTGCTCCAATGGGCTCTTGTGTGTAAGGAAGTGTGAGAATGGTGCAGGATAGAACAGCTTTCAGATCTTTTGTTCACAGAGTTGCTATGAGTCGTACTCAACTTGATGGCCCTAACAACAACTGCAAGCAACATACCCAAAGTATATATAGACAAAGCTATTGTACTGGAATATTTGTAAAAAAATTTGTAAATAATTGTAAAAAGAACGAGTTGAATGCACAACATTTTCACTGTAAAACAGAATTTCAAATGTACAAAGCAAGTGTATATTTTATAGGGTATGCAGATACATTCATAAAATGTAACTAAATTTTTTTGCAATTCTATCTACTTTCTAATTCTGAGCTCTCAATTTTGTCTGATAGAAAGAGTCATCTGTCCTTTTTTATGTTAACTCAGGCAATCATGAATCAAAACTCCTTTTATTAGTAAACACAATGGAATTAAAGGATCTGTACGTTCCATGTTTCCCCATTGTCCTTGGAGGTAAACTCCAATTTATGATCACTCCTACTGCCCGTGCTCGAGCTTATGTGTTGTATTTGTTGTTATTCATAAAGATGATTTTAGTCTTGACACATTCTTTGATCCATGATCTCAAATTACCCTGTATCTTCTTTGTGACCCTCTTGATACTACTATACATCCAATGACTCTCTCTTATTTGGACATTCACCTTCACCCTAGACCATGTAGCAAGAGAGCCCAAGACTGACTGCTTTTGAAGCATCTGCCTGTTTACCTCACTCATTCATTTTTGCTTTATCACTTGGAAACTACTCTGGATTTATGACTTCTCTAAGAAGTGAAGAGCATAAGGGGTATCAGTTTCAAAAGAACAATATATTGATGGAGGAACAGGAGTCCAGGCCCCTTCCTTAATGTCTTACAACTAACTCCAGTGCTCTATCTCCAGTCACTGTCTTTCCAACGCAGTGGGATGCCTTTCTTTTATTTTGGCAGAGCTTTGAATTCTTCCCAGCTCTGCAGTTTGCTATATATTTCACTTATTGGGCTTTTGCTATTCAGAATATTTCTTTCAAACTAAAAGAGGTTTCTCTTTCTAGAAAAGTTTGCAAGAGTTAGTAAACGGCTTTAGCCTTTAGGACAAATATTTCTGTTTTCAGAAATTTCATTGACTTCTTTTTTGTTGGCTTTTTTTTGGTGTGTGTGTGTGCATCCTTCCCTGAGGCAAATGAATGTCTTTGGAACAATGAGGAATAACAATAACAATTTTTAAAAGCAGAGATGTCTTATTATTATGCTCTCTTAATATTATCCAGTTACATTTTTTCTTATGGTTTATCTTTGTGGAAATTCAAAGAGCATGTATTTGTCATTTGGAACCTCCTCTTCTAAGAAAAACTCCTATGTTTTAAGTTGATTTATTTAAAAATGAAAATTCTATCCAGTAGTGGGTGAATCTCCATAAGAATAGAATTCTCACCTTTCCAAAGTGGAGAACATTTATATCAGCATCAGGTTCTTCCTACATGCTGGGTAAAGATTTTATATCTACATACACGGAAGTAACATATGGATAGAATGTGAAAATGGATGAATCAAATCATTAATATCACATGCAGAAAAATCTTGCTGTTGTTGTTGTTATGTGCCGTTGAGTCGGTTATGACTTATAGCGACCTTAT
>NW_006399918.1:3712482-3731693 GCF_000299155.1 Elephantulus edwardii
TCTGTTGGGTCACTTCTTTGGAATGGGAACAAATATAGATCTTTTCCAGTCAGTTGGCCAAGTGGATGTTCTCCAGATTTCTTGATGGTAAATCAGAAGCAATTGCTGTCATATACCCACAGTGAGGTGCCAAAAGTTCATGTTGTATGCAGAATAGAATATGAAACTAAGGATGCTATTGATGATGTCAGATGGATCTTGGCTAAAAGTAGACAATTCTGGGAAGATGTTTACCTATGTTTTGTTGACTATGCAAAAGCATTCACCTATGTGGATCATAAAAAATTATAGATAACTTACTGAAGAATGGGGATTCTAGAACATTTATTTGTGCCCATGCAGAACTTGTAAACAGATCAAAAAGCATGAACAGAATAAAAGAATAGTGAGTGGCTTAATGGCAGAAAAGGTATGCATCAAGGTTATATAGTCTTTCATACCAGTTTAATCTCTATGCCCAGCAAAGAATCTGAAAACCTGGGCAATACAAAGAGAAATGTGGTGTCAGGATTGGAGGAAAACTCTTCAACAATTAATGAGAAACAACCAAAATCCACAAGTCTCTAACTTGTATGTCTTTCCTTGATGTCATTCTGTAAAATATTCTTTTCATATCTACAGTGACTTCTGACCAATACAAGAGCACTTGCAAATTGATTCCCCCCAATGACATTGAGAAAATATATTTTCGACTTCAAATTAATAATAATAATAATGATAATAATGAATTGCATCCATTAATAAATTTTTCAAATGTCTAGATCCAGACCAACAAGGAAAGGGGACTAGTACTAAGAAATAAAATATGTAGAGGGAAAAAAATAAGAGCAACCACCAAGGGGAACATCAAAAGAAGTATTTTGTACCACTGAGGGAGTTTTTCTTTTGCTTTTCAAGGAGAGGAGCAAACGGGGGGGGGGGGAGGGGTTTGTGCGGGAAGAAGGGTGCAACAATGAATGAATGGAATTCCAAAATCTCTGTAGATGTTCATTGAAATGAAAAATAAACACACTTAAAAAAAAAGAAGTAAGTCTGAGTTAAAAGTTTCAGAGAGCATTTTAAATTTTCAGGGTAAAAGTAATATATTTTACAGATAGGAATGTCGTTGTTTTGTTGTTATGTGCTGTCAGGATGCCTATGACTCATAGCGACCCTATATACAGCAGTTCTGAACCCTGCTCTGTCCTGAGCCAGTCTCATTGATAACAACACATCTACCCCAATTGTCCCAGTTTCTGTATCAATCCATCTCATCCAGGATCTTCCTTTCCTGTGTTGTCCTTTCACCCTTTTGAGCATGATGCCATTCTCTAAGGACCCCCTCCTGCATATGTGCCAAAAGTATGTGAGACAGAGCTTCAAAATCCTAGCCTACAAGGATATACTTGTTTCTACTTTCTCCAAGACAGACCTGTTTTCTTAACAGTCCATGATATGTCAAGTACTTTCCTCCAGCAGCACAACTTGAAGGCATTTATTCTTCTTATGAAATCTTTACTTATTGACCAGCTGACTGATGCAAAGCAAGTAATTGTGAAGACCATGGCCTGGATCAGGTGAACCTTAGTATCCAGACTAATATTGTTTCTTTTTAGTATTCTGGAGAGGTCCTTTACAGCAGTTTGCAATTTGTCTTTTGATTTCCTGGCAGCTAGTGTTAAGAGTGTTGATTGTGAAGCCAAGAAAGCTGTAACTGTTAACATCCCCAATCTCTTCTATGTCTGTCATGGTGCTGCCAATTGGCCCAGTGGTGAGAATCTTTGTCTTCTTGATGTTGAGCTTCACTCCATATTGAAGACTACAGTCCTTGACCTTCTGCAGCAAGTGGTTCAGGTCCTCCTCAGTTTCAGCAAGCGAGATTGTGTCATTTGCATAATATAGGTTGTTGATAAGTCTTCCTCCAATCTTTATGCCACAATCCTCCTCACAAAGCCCAACTTTCCAAATTATCTGTTCTGTATATAGATTAAAAAGGTATGGAGACAGGGTGTATCCCTAATGCACTCATTTCCTGATTTGAACCATATAGTGTTTTCTTGCCTTCTTTTTAAGGACTGCTTCCTGGACTAAGTATAGTTTTTACATAAGCACAATCAAATGTTCTGGGATTCCTATTCTCCTCAAGGTTAGCCACAGTTTGCTGTGATCCACACAGTCAAATGCCTTTGCATCATCAATGAAACACTGATAAATATTCCTCTGGTACTTTTTGTTTTCAGCCAGAATCCATCTGACACTGGTGATACTATCTCCAGTTCCATGAGAAGAGCAGGGATGAATGAAGTCTTTTTGTATGCTGATGTATTTAAATTGCCCAGTTTATAGAACTTGAAAGTCAGGGGCTCAAGACAAATCAGTAAGTACTAATTCTGGTGTTAACACTCTTTAGCACTTTCATGCCCATGCTTATTCTGAAGCAGATTGTTAGACTTGTCTTCTGAAGTGTCTGACTGGATTTAAAAAAGTCCTAAGACAGAGTAGAACTGCCACATAGACTTTCCAAGTCTACAGTTTTTAAGAAACCAACTGCCACATTTTCATTCCTTAGAGTAGCTAAAGAGTTAGAACTACCAAGAATGTAGTTAGTAGTCAAGTACTTCACCACTGCTCTGTTAGGGTTCTTTAAGCAAAGAACCAGTGTCCAACCCCCTGCAGACAAGTTGATTCTTTCTCTTAGTGGCCTTTCATTAGGTTTCTAAGGTTATAAATCTTTAAGGGAAGAGACTATTCATTTTTTTCTGTGAATTTTCTATTCTGTTGAGTTGGTATATTTATTGCACAGAGCAACAGCAACTAAAATATTTTTAAAAACATGTTTATTTAATTGAATTAGTTACTTATAATTAGCCCTCTCCAAAATAAATTTTTATGGTATATATTATATTATAAATTCAAGAAGCATCTTGCTTAATTTAATCTCCTTGTCAACCAAAAGGCATGCAGTTCAAATCGACCAAATGTTCACAGGAGAAAGATGGGTAATCTCCTACTGTGTGATCTACAGTCTTTGAAAACCTACTGGAGGACCATCTATAAGTCAGTCCCAAGTCGACAACAATGAGTTTTTAAGTTCCCCAAAGATGTACAAGCACACATAGGCAAACCAGTTACTGTTTCTGTTTACATGAGATGCCCTCACCTCTATAAATCAGTTTCTAGAAAACTGGCATTTTCATGAATTTCCATTTTTTCCCATTCAAGGACATCCTGCTATTTTCTGTCAGTTCATGGTTTCCTTTGAATTCGGTGTTTTTACATGGTTGCGTTTGTTTTGTGTGTTTTTTTTTTAAAATAAATTGGTTCTGAAAGTTTTATAGTTTGTTTCATATTAAAGTCCACGAGCACTCTTGAGTTATTTTTTTATAATAGGTGGGAAAATTTATTTCCCCTTAAGGAATACCAGTTGCCATCAAGTCACTTATGACTATAACCCATGTGTTGCGGAATAGAACTCTGCATATAAAAAACTACAAAGTTTTCATGGCTGAGGGATTTTGGAAGCATATAACTAGGACTTTCTTTTAATGATTCTGAGTGGATGTAAAAAGACAACTTTTCAGTTCCTAGAAGCACTATTGAGTATTTGTGTCACCACAAGACTTGTTTTTCTTTCTTACAGATGTATAATTGATCCAATACCATCTTTTTAAAAGGTGGTAAAGTGTTATGTGTTCCGCAGCTAATCACAAGGTCAATGATTTGAAACTACCAGCAGAGAGATCTCTCTTCAGAGCAGAGATGTGTCAATTGGCTTCTGTAAAGATTTTGTTGTTATGTGCCATCAAATTAGCTAGAACTCCTAGCATCCTCATAGCAACAACAGACCTGAACTCTGCCCTATCCTGCACCATCCTCTCATCTCTTATATACTTCATCCCATTGTTAGAGTCACAGTGTCAATCTATTTTGTTGGGGGTAGGAGGTGTCTTCCTCTCTTTTTCTAATCTGCCACCATGATGTCCTTTTCCAAGGAAAGGCACCACCTAACAGTATACTCAAAGTAAGTGAGAGGAATTGTCACCCTCTATACCGCTGAGGAGCCCATCCGCAGAGTACAGCTTTGGAATCCTCCAAGATTACAGGCTTGGGGCCTCTTTTAAGTACAGCTTTACTCTGTCCTATAGAGTCACAAAGAGTCTATTGAATTTCATTTGCATATTTGAAAAATTCAGTTGAACATATATGGGCTGATAATTTCTTTTTTATTTTTATTTTGTTCCAACAATATGTCTACTGTTCTATTAATATCCTACTGTCTGATTAATGAAGCTATTATATAAGACTTAATATTGGACAGTATATTCCATCCTCTTTTATTCTTCTTTCATAAGATTGTTTTCATTATTTTGCATTATGAAGATGACACAATATTGCTTGCTGAAACTAAGGAGAACCTGAGGCATTTGCTGCAGAAGATCAAGGACTGTAGCCTTCATTATGGATCGGAGTTCAACATAAAGAAAACAAAGATTCTCACCTTTGGGCCAACTAGCAGTATCATGATAGACAGTGAAGAGATTGAGATTGTTAACAACTTCAGTCTGTTTGGCTCCACAATCAACACTCTTGGTATCAGCAGCCATGAAATAAAAAGACAAATTTCATTGGGAAAATCTGTCAGGGATCTCACTAGAGTACTGAAGAGCAGCGCTGTCAGTCTGGAGACTAAGGTGCACCTGATCCAGGCCATGATCTTCACAATTACTTGTTATGCATCAGAAAGCTGGACAATGACTAGGGATTGATAGAAGGAGAATTGATGCCTTTGAGCTGTAGTGCTGGAGAAGAGTATTGAATATACCACAGACTGTTCAAAGAACAAACAGGCTCATCCTAGAGAGGGTGAAATCAGGATGCTCCTTGGAGGCAAGGACTCTGAAGCTTCGTCTTGGATGCTGTAGAGAGGGACCTGTCTTTGGAGAGGGACATTATGCTTGGTAGGTTGGAGGGACAGTGCTAGAGAGGAAGACTCTCAACGAGATGTATTGACTCAGTGACTGGGGTAATGGGAGTGGGTATGTTGGAGACAATGAGGTTAGCAGAGGATAGAGCAGGGTTCAGAGCTGTTGTACATAAAGTCACTGTGAGTCATAAGTGACTCAATGGCACTGACAACCAGAACAACAACAACAACAGGATAGAATAAGCTTGTCTGTGCTGGCTTAGCTGTAAAGAGTTGCACTGCCAACACAAAAGTACATGATTCAAAGTCATTATCTGCTTCTCAGGAGAGAGATGAGCAATCTCCTCCAGTGCAGTTTACAATCTCTGAAAACCTGCTGGAGGACCAACTGGAGGTCTTTTCTAACTCAATGGGACAAAACAACTACAACAATGTATCTAAAAAGAAAGAAACAAAACACTTTGCCAGGATTTAGCAGGACTTGCATTAAATCTATAGGCAAATTTGAAGAGAAACAACATCTTTACCATCTTTACACTATATCTCTATTATTATTTTAGGTCTTCTTTGATTTAATTCACTAATATTTTGTAATTTTCTCTTTTTTTATAATTTTAATGAGCATTTACAGAGATTTTGGATTTCCATTCATTCATTGCTGCACTTCTCTCCCCGCCCAGCCCTCCCCCCCTCCCTAGTCCGCTCCTCTCTTTCAAAAGTAAAAGAAACACTCCCTCCCTGGGACACAATCTATTTTGCAATTTTCAGCATAAAGATCACGCATATGCTTTGCTCTTGTTAGGTGCTGTAGAGTTGAATATAATCCAAGGTGACCCAATGAACAACAGATCTGTACTCTGTCCCATCCTGTGCTCTCCTCAGCACCTCTGACATACATGAGCCCACTGCTGCAATCACTGTTTCAATCCACCTGTCTGAGGGTCATCCTCCTTTGACCATCCCTCAATCTTCCCAAGTGTGATGTTCCTACCTAAGGAATAGCATCTCCTAACAACATGTCCAAAATATGTTAAAGAAGAAGCTTTATCATCTTTGCCTCCAAGGAACACTCTGGCTGACCTGCTCTGAGATATATCTGTTTATTCTTTTGGCAATCCATGGGATAGTCAGTAGTCTTCTCCAATGCTACAGTTAGAAGGCATTAATTATTCTTAATTAATTAATTATTATTCTGTTATCCTTATCCATTTTCCAGCTTTCATCAGCATAGCAAGTGATTGAAAAGACCAGGGCCTGACTCAGGCATGCATGTTTTGCTAAGTTTATATTCAAGTACTTCATTTTCTTTGTAGCAATTGTTAGTGTATAGAAATATGATTTATTTTATATTAATTACTGTGACCTTCCAGAACCCCTCATTTATTCTAGGAGGGCTTTTGTTTATCTGTTTGTTTTATCTGTTTTGACCTCATTCTGTGTAAGTACCTTCATATTTGCTTAAATATATAAAACTTAATCATGTTATATAATATTATTTTTTTCCTCTCTGACCTATATGCTATTTGGTTTTCTTCCTTGCCTAATTGCTGTGAGTAGATCTTCCAGTACTATGTGGAATAAATTAGAAGAGGAATATGTTCTTATTTTAAATATTAAGAGAGACATTTTTGAGATTTTTACCATTGAATAAGCTTGTAGCTATTTTTTTAAAATCCCATTATTTTACCAAGTTGAGGTAATGCTCCTTTACTCTTAACTTGCTGAGATATGTTCTCATGAATCAGTGCTGCTAGATTTTTACCAAATGCTTTTTCTGTGTCAATTAATATATTGATATTCTTGTTCTTCTTTAGGCTGTTAATGTGGTAGTTACCACTGAACCAGACTTACAACCTCAGAATAATTAAAATTGACCATAATGTATAATTCTTTTATATTTGATTTACTAACATTTTCTTGAAAATCTTCAAGTTGTGTTTAAGTTCATAAGAGATATTAATTTGGTATGAATGATTGAATGGAAACTGACTGCACTGCAAACTTTCAGTCAAAACACAATAACGGGAGGAAAGCAGGAGAGAGGTATAGGTCTGAAGTTTTATTTGTACTGTGTTTGTGTGGCTTAGATGCCAAAGGAATATTTGCCTAATAAGAAAAGTTAAGAAGTTGTTTTCTCCTGTGTTTTTTTCTTAACTGATCATGGAAATATGGTAATTCTTTAAAATTTTGATAAAATTAACCAGTGAAACAATCTGTGCTTGTTGATTTGATTGTCTTTGAGTCGAGCACGACTCATATTGACCCTATGAACAAAAGGCCTGAAGCCCCTCTACAACGATTGACATTTATCAAAGTTCATAGAGTTTCTGGAGGCATGTTATTTAGGAAGTGGATGCCACTCCTGCTTTCAAAATCTGTGCTTAGAAGTTATTTTCTTAAGAGTTTTTAAAGTATAAAATTATTTAATAGGTACAAAATTATTGAAGTTATTCACCATTTTATGGTTAGAAGATTACTTAGGTTATCTGGTTAAATTTTAATAGTTTGCATTTGCCACCATTCCTTCTAAGTGTTCAAAGCTATGAGCTGAAGTTATTTATACTATTTCCTTGTTCCAATCTATGA
Source organism: Elephantulus edwardii (assembly GCF_000299155.1). NCBI lineage: Eukaryota > Metazoa > Chordata > Mammalia > Macroscelidea > Macroscelididae > Elephantulus > Elephantulus edwardii. The sequence goes on from NW_006399918.1 coordinate 3,719,972, forward strand.
GCTGAAGTTTATAATATTTTCTTACTGCCTTTCTGATAGTGGCACTGTGTGTAGCAATACCTCTTATTTCATTTACGACAAGATGATTTATGTCTTCTCTATTCTTATGTATTTTGCTAATCTTGCTAAAATATTACCAATTTAATTTCTTTTTATAAAGAACTTATTCTATTACATTGATTCTCTTCATTCTTTTCCTATTTTAAGGTTTTTTGACTTCTGATACTATTTCATAATTTCCTCCATTCTGCTTATTTTGTGTTTATTTTACTTTGCTACTCCTAGCTTCTTAAGAATTATATGTTATGAGCCACCAGGTAAGAATTGACTTGTAATTCACTCTCCAGCAAGTTTTCAGCAGCAGCATCCACTTCCAAATAGCTTGCCTCCAGAAACTCTATGAACTAAGAGAAATGATGAAAATTATATGAGTGTTTAGGTCTTTTGTTCATAGGATTTCTATGAGTTGTCTAAAACTCAAGAGCACTTAACAACAACAAACAACAGTTTAAGGTTCTAGTCCTTGGGAAATGACATCATGCTGAGAGAAGTAGAAGGTTCGAGAAGAAAAGAAGATTCTCAACACGATGGATTGATATGGTGACTGTAGCAATGGGCTCGAGCATGTGTTGGATTTTTGGGGATGGTGTAGGACAGGGCAAGGGTTAGATCTGTTGCTCATAGAATTGCCGTGAGTCATAGAGGGAGCTCTGTTGATCCAGTGAATAGGTTATGCTACCAAGCCAAAGGTGGGTGATTTCAATCTGTGGCCCTCAGGCCTGGTTTTAATTGCTTTTGGTCCAACATTCTTCTAAGTGATTATAGCCCTGGTCTGTCCACTTCCTGTATAGAGAAATTTCGTGGTTCCTAAACACTGTTACACTAATGTGTCAAATGTGCTGATGGTCACCCATGGTTGACAGTGCTTGGTGGAGCTCCCTGATTAAAACAAGCTTGGAAGTAGAAGTGGTTGGTACCCACTTTCAAAATACTTTGCCTCCAGAAACTCTATGAACTTGGAAAAACTATGAAAGTTATACAAGTGTTCAGATCTTTCGTTCATAGAATTGCTATGAGTAATCCACAGCTCTATTGCACTAAACAACAAATCACATAGAAGGAGATTGCCCATTTTTCTCCCTAAAAGCAGCTAGTGGACTTGAACTCCTTGCTTTTGGATAGCAGTGCAGCTCCTTATTACTAAGACACCAGAACTTAGAACATTGTTTTAGATCTTTCCTCCTTCCTAACATAAATAGTGCTAGGCATTTTTTTGCCACACTTTTAGTTGTGTTCACATGTTTTGGTGTGTAGTGAACTAATCGTCATTCTTTTAATAGATATTATTTTCTTTCTTTTGAGGCTTCCTTTTTGAACTATGAATTATTTAAAAGTATGTTATTTAATTTTTGTGCATTTAGAAGGTTCCCTGTTGTCTTTCTGTTATTGGTTTCTAATTGCGTCCTGGATATTTTCTCTATTGTGTTAAGGGACTCTGAATTCTGTTTAAATCTTTTATTTTATGAACTAAGGAATTATGCAGAGTACAGTACCATTGGAATTGAGCTGATAACATAGGAAGTGATTAAAATAATAGCTCTTTAGTAAAAAATTAGAAGAAAAGATTTAATTTGTAATTGAAAAACATACACGTTGTTCTTGTTGTATACCAAAGAATTAGAACCAACCTATAGATGACCCTTCAACAGGTTTTCAGAGGCAATTAATCAGAAGGGAGGAGATTTCCATCTTTTTCACATCTTTTTGTCTGTTTAAGAACCAGTCTGGAATACTGTACTGGTGTGGATTCTGCATAATGGTCACATGCGACACCTCATTCTCGGTGAGCTCTCCTGCCCTATAGATGAAGTCAATGCCAGCTTTCTTTAATACGACATGGGCATATCTTCCCTTATATCCTTAATGGCAGCGATGACAAAAGCTATTTTCTGTTGTTCATCAATGTTAGTATTGAATACTTGCAAAATATGCTGGAACTTCTCTGGGATCACTAGAGACATGGTGGTGGTAATAACTGTGGCACGTGGGCCTCTGGTGGAAGAGCTAACTAGGTACAGTCTTAAAAAAAAAGATTAAAATAAGGGAAGATTTGCATATGGTTGTAAAAGGTAGAAACCTATGAAATATTTTTTTTTAAATGTTGTTTTTGTTGATTGCCATTGGGTCAAGCTCAACTCATAGTGACCCTATGAACAAAAGGCCTGAAGCCTTTCTATAACTACTGTCATTTATCAAAGTTCATAGAGTTTCCAGAGACATGTTGTTTAGGAAGTGGATGTCATTCCTTCTTTATAGTAGTTTATTTACAAACTTTGAATACATTGTTTTTCACACCAGATCTTTCCCATTTCTTTCACCCTCCTCCTATCAAATTGTACAACCCTATGATTAACCACCACCTTCATCCTCACCCCTCTGCTTCCGTCCTCCCCACCTTGGATCCTCATACTCATTCCTTTCTGTTTGTTTGTTTGTTTTATTAATTTTAATGAAAGTTTAAAGAGACTTAGGGTTTCCAGTCATTCATTGTTATACTTTTCTCCCTGACCATCCCTTCTCCCCATTCACTCTTCTCTTTGAGAAGTGAAAGAAAAACTCTTTCATTGTTAAGCAATCTTTCCCCCAAGTACACTACATTATACAGGCTTAGTTCTGGACTCCTGTCATGACGGTAATACCTAATCATATATAGCTTTTAAACAGTTCTCTCCATCATCTGTTTCAATGCAGGATACATTATTTATCCCCTTTTTCTGTCATCCCTCAAATCTGATATTAGTCCTATTTTGCAATAGTGGCACCATGGAATATTTTATCCTTTTGTGACTAAGATATTTCACGCAGACTGAAATATTGATGGGCACTTAGGTTGTTTCCAACTCTTTGCAATAAACATGGCTGTTCGTATATCTGTTTGGGTGGCAGTTATGGTTTCTTTAGGGTGTATTCCCAGTGCTGGAATTGCTGAGTCAAATGGTATTTCTATTTGCAAAGTGCCATACTGCTTTCCATAGTGGCTGCACCATTTTACACTTCCACCAACAGTGAATAAGGGTTCCAGTGTCTCCACAACCTCAACAGCATTTGATGTTTGCTGTTCTATTAAATTTTGCTATTCCTACTGGGGTGAGATGATATCTCATAGGTGTTTTAGATTCTCATACTCATTCTATAATAATGGCTTTATATAGTATTTGTCCTTGGGATTGAGAAACCCTATAAAATATTTTTTTATTAGCCAATGGATCCTGAATCCACAAAAATGCTGAACACTAAAAAAAGAAAATATACTGTTCCTTCAGGTGGATTGACACATTGACTGCTGCAATTGACTCAATTGTGTCAGGAAGTGTGAGGATGGCACAGAATAGGATAACGTTTAGATCTGTTGTTGATATGGTTGTTATGAGTCATACTTGACTTGATGGCAACTAACAACAACAATAATCTTTTACTACCATATCCTTAACTTTCCCCACATAACTCTTTGTTTTTAAACTGCATTTGTTTGAAGGAGACTGGCAGCATTACTACTTAGTTATACTGCTAATTAACCTTCAACTATTTATATAGCACATAAGAAATAACAGTGCTCACATAACTCTTTTTTTTTAAGTATTGACATAGTTATTGTCAACTTTTACAATAGATAGTATTTTTTGGTTCCTCATTGTATTTGTAGAAATTTAGAGCAGCTTGTTTTTTACTTCCTGGTAACACAGAGACTTTCTATCTGAAGTAAGATGGCAATAGTAGTCAAGAAAGCAAGACATGGAGTTTTGGTGGCCTAGTGGCAAGGAGCTGCACTGCAATCCTGAAGGTATGTGGTTCAAGGCCACCAGATGCTCCACTGGAGAAGGATGGGCAGTTTCCTCCTGTGCCAGTCGGATCTGATTCAGTGGCACACAGCAATGACAACAATAAAATATAAAGTGTCACTAAAAAACCTGTTTTCTTTTTTTTTTTTAAAAGCAAGACATGTGTTGCATTGGGGAAATATACTAGCAAGAACTTCTCCAAAATGATAATGAGCAATAATATCAGTTTAAAGACAAAGGTGCTCTTGATCCAAGTCATGTTCTGGGTTTTTGTTGTTTTGAGGTTCTCCCCTATTACTTCTTATGCATCTGAAAGTAAGACAGTAAGTAAGGAAAACAGAAGATTAATCAATCTCTTTGAGCTGTAATATTACCAAAGAATACTGAATATCCCATGGGCTAGCAAAAGAACAAACAAGTCTGTCTTGGAGGAAATATAATTCTTAGAGTCAAGGGTAACTCCTTAAAGTCAAGGATAGTGACATTTCAATTCACATTCTTTGGGCATGTTGTCAAAAGGGGCCAGTCTTTGGAAAACGCATCATGCTGGCAAAGGTCAGAGAAAGAGAGGAAGACTCCCAATAAGATGGTCTGACACAATGACTGTAATAATGAACTTAAGAATACCAGTGATCATGAAAATGGCACAGACAGATCAAGGTTTTGATCTATTGTTCAAAGAATCACTATGAGCCATAACCAACCAAACAGCACTGAAAATATTTGATGTTGAGACAATGATCCAGTTTCTGGAGATAACAATTTATCTCTTACTTGGCACTGAAGTAATTAAATTCATCTAAAAATGAATAAAAATTTGATGAAAAAAGTTACTGAAAGAATACATGAACAATTTTTAAAAATCATTTTGGAGTTATGAAAGGCCTTCTAAGCATGAAAAGTTGTGAAGAAGCAATAAAGGATATTATCAAGAGGTAAATATATAAATACAAAACTGCTAAAATTTCACACCCACAAGTTCAGTAAAAAATGATAAATGGATGAAAAACATTTGCAAAATGTATTACAAAAGGATTATTTTCTTATCACAGGACTTTATAATAAGAAAAGGACTAATAACCCAAAATGAAAAATGAACATAATATGCAAATGGACATTCTTATAAAATGGAATATAAATGACTAATAAGCACATGAAAATCCTCATCCATAATTAAAGAAATAGAACGTCAGAGAAAAATATTTTACAATTTTTACCTATCAGCTTGAGAAATTTTTTAAGAGCAAGTAATGTCTATTATTGCTGCAAACATGAGCGAGGAAGTGCTGAATGTGTAAATTGGTATATCCTACTTTGATTTCAGGTTAGAAGTAGCTATTATATTTTTAAAAGCACATATCACTCACCATAGAATTTTGCTTTTAGAAATGTACCCTATCACTTACATTTACAGTATTGTACAATTTTATCTGATCCAAAATTCTCTTTAAAAACTCTTATGCCCCAAACCTCAACCTAAAATCTGTTGATACATATGATTGTTTTGAAAAATTACCTTATACTCTTATACTACAATATGCAATTGTTCAAGGAAATGCATAGAACATTCCTAAGCTCTGATAGATTGCATTTTGGTACAGTACGGATTAGCAATGCAGATACTGTTTTCTGTGTATTTTAGGTTTGAATAAATGTGCAAATATATGAAGAATAAATGGGATTAGAATTTTTTAGTGCTGGAGAAAGAAATGGCAAATAGGAAAGGGAGAACTCCAAAATATATCTTAAGATGTTAGTTTGGAATTGGAGAGAAGAGCATAAGCTAGTGATAATTAAGATACAGATATACAACCCCTCTAGAAGGCAGTTTGGCATTTCCTCAAAAAACTGAACATAGAAATTCCATATGACCCAGATGTTCCACTGCTTGGAATATATCCTGAGAAAATTTTATATGAGGCACAAATGGAGATTTATACATCAATGTTTATGTTGTTGTGTACCATCGAGTCAGAACCAACAATAGCTGACCTTCTGGAAGGTTTTCAGAGACAGTTAATTGAACAGGAGGAGATTGTTAATCCTTCTCCCACGAAGCAGCTGGTGGTCTCAAACTGCATGCTTTTGGGATTGCAACACAGTTTCTTGCTACTAGGCCAGCAGTGCTCATAGCAGCATTAATCACCATTGTAAGAACATGGAAACAGCCCAAATGCCCAATCACAATAGAATGGATTGAGAAGTCGTGGTACATTCACACAAAGGAATACTATGCAGCATGCAAGAGCAATGATTTCTAAATTACTACCTAACTTGGGAGGGACTGGAGAGCATTATGCTAAGTGAACTAACTCAGTCCTGTAAGGACAAATACTGTATAAGACCATTATTGTAGAAATAGAAAGATAACAAGAAAAAGGGGAAAAAGATACAGATATCACACAAACAGGTTGTCACTGTGAAATCATTAAAGCAACAAATATACCTGTAATGATGAGTAAGTATACATAGAACACAGATCTTGGTCTGTAAATATTACTATTATTTACTAACTCCCTAGAAAAATGGCAGATTTTAAGGCCAGTACAAGAAATGCATGAGATGAGCACGCAGTATCTTTTGAGCCTGAAATGTAAAGAAGTATTCAGAGAATAATGGAAATATGCCACAAGAATATAGGAATCAGGCTGAAACAGGTCTGAATATAAAAATGAATAAAGTGAGTAAGGGATTAAATCTTTGTTTTACAGAAGAATGTCAATCTATAGAAAGAGTGATGGGGTTAGAAAATATTCAAAGGATCATGAAAGCAATGAAGTTAAAGTTTGTCTCATAAGAGGACTCAACTATGTGCTTTCAGCTAATTCAGTTTAAACACTGATTAATGGTGAATGCTTGTTTTATTTTTTTTCTTCTTTGCCAGCCAGAGTCTGAAATACTGAGGTCAGTCACAAAGACTCTGTATACCCATGTAACCAAGCTTCCCTTTGTTGGGGACACTTGGCAAATATTGTCATACATTACTACTGGAAGAATTATCTATGAGACTGCAATTTGAGAGAACATCTGGAAGCTTGCATCTGGTATCTCCTAGACTTTGTCTCATTTCTATTTGCCGAATTTAATCTGTGAATTTTGGCTGTAATACACCATAACTGTGATTATAATAGGTTTTCTGAGTCCTGTGAGTCCTTGTATTGAAAAATCAAGTCTGAGAGTTGTCTTGGGAACCCTTAACACAATTTTAAGAATTTAAATAATCTATTGCTAGCTCTCATGAATTCTTCCCTAAGTACCTATTAGTTAATACAATTCCCCCAAACAGATTTTTTAATGTGTACGGAAAAGAAAAAAGTTTAAAAATAGAATATGTTAAGAAGCGTGAGTATACCTGGTAACTAATATTTTATGAATCTGAACAGTGCAAGAACCTCAATGAGATGGATTGTTTCAGTGACTGGAATAATGAGGGTAGGTCTGTCAGAGACAGTAAGTTTGGCACAGGATAGAGCAGGATTTAGGGCTGTTGTACATAGGGTCACTATGAGTAACAGGCGACTCAGTGGCACATAGCAACAACAACAACAGTCACTAAGACAATGCAATTTGATGCAAAATAGAATGATAAAACCAATATATCACCCTAAAAATTACTTATTATATAAAGGAGGAAATTGTAATTTGACAGAGAAACTTCATGAATACCTTTAACACAACATCACAGCAAATGGCTTTCCTCAAAAAGGAGGAACTTAAAATTTTTATCTCATTTTTGTGAGATCTCTAGAATTTAAGCATTCTAAAACAAACAGATTCATCGTAGAGAGGATTAAACGAGGCTGCTCCTTGGAGGCAAGGATTCTGGGGCTTCGTCTGACATACTTTGGACATGTTGTAAGGAGAGACAGGTCTTTAGAGAGGGACATCATGCTGGGTAGAGTAGAGGGACAGCGCAGGAGGGGAAGACCCTCTATGAGGTGGATTGATTCAGTGACTGGGGTAATCGGGATGGGTGTGTCAGAGGCAATGAGATTGGCACAGGATAGAACAGGGTTTAGGGCTGTTGTACATAGGGTCGCTATGAGTTGCAAATGACTCGACGTCACATAACAACAACAACAGTGTGATAATGTTTACATACAATCTAAGTGCAGAGATCAATTAGTCCAGTATTAATTTTGTTTCCTGTTTTCCTTTGAGGAAAATTGACCTCACTATCCAAGTCATCTCTTGTTTTAGTGTCCTAAATTTATTTTCCAAAGATGTACTTAATGAAGCTACTCTTTACTATCTTCGTATTCATCATTCTGCATTTACAACAACAGTGAAAAATCTACTATCCAATATACACCTGGCAGCAACACACACCGGATTGTTGGGAGGTGAGAGCAGCACTGACTGTGATGTTTAAGGTTACATGTCAGTTTGGCTGGGCCATGATTCTCAGAGTCATGGAAATTAGGTAATGACATAAACATGATAGGCTATAAAATGTTGTAATATGGCAGTTGTTTACTAATAGTGTCATTTTCCAATTTTTGACTTAATATTGTCATCCTTCACTTTTTTATAACATTGATTTTTTTTAGATTGTCTTCATGAGGAATGGGAAATTTCACACTTACTCTTTACTGATTGACATAACGTGGTCTTTGGACATGGTTCTGTAAATCAGTAAAGCGTAAGAGTGATATTTCCCATCCTACATGAAGAAAATATATGCTCCTCTTGGAAGCAGGCCTTTGTCTGGATCAATACAATGTAGTGAAAGTGATGCTACATGAACTAATATCTGGTTGAAAAGTGTGAAAACAACTTTTGCCTACCTCTTTGTCTTAGAAATTGCTCTTGGAACACAAAAGGCCATTCTATGAAGAACCTAGGCCACAGAGAGAAGATGTGTGTAAGTGTTTCAACCAATAGTCAATATACAATAAGGAGCACATGAAGAAGAAAATATCATCTAACTCCTGATTGCAGTGACATGAAAGGACATATTTAAAAATTAACTGAGACTAGCCACACTTAGAACTCTGAGAAAGAAAAAGACATTTGTGTTACTTCATGAGAATAAGTTCAGGGTGGTTTGTTAAGCAATATTAGATGATTGTTGTTGTTGTTACGTGCTGTCAGGTGGACTACAACCCACAGAAACTATGAACAATGGTTGTGAACCTTGCCTTATTCTGAGGCAACCTCACCATCTTTGACACACCTGACCCCATTGTCACAGTCACTGAGTCAATCTATCTAACTGAGGGTCTTCCTCACCTGTGTTCTCTTTCCTTCCAGGCACGACATATTTCCTCTAGTACTGAGATTCAAAATCTCTACCTCCAAAGATGCCCACTATGATCTCTCTTATTCAATATTGTATTGGAAGTCTTAGCAATAGCAATAAGACAAGAAAAGGAAATAAGAGGTATCCAAATTAGCAAAGAGGAGGTAAAAATTATCTCTCAGTGCAAATAATACGATAGTATACTTAGAAGTAAGAAAACTACTGAATATAGTTGACCAATTCAGCAAAGTGGCAGGATACAAGATCAACATACAAAAAAAATCAGTTGGATTTCACAACACGGACAAAGAGAATACAGAGCTGGAGCTAAGAAAAACAATACTCTTCACAATAGCTAATCACAAGATAAAATACTTGGGAGTAAATGTAACCAGAAGCACAAAGGATCTATTCAAAGAAAATTACAAAACATTACTACAAGAAACAAAAAGAGACCTTCAGAAGTGGGACAATATCTCTTGCTCATGGATAGGAAGACTCAAGAATATGAAAATGACAATAATAGCAAAGGCAATTTACACGTTCAAGGCAGTCCCAATCCCAATCCCAATCCCAATCCCAATCCCAATCCCATTCTTCATTGAGATGGAAAAGGCAATCTCCAGTTTCATTTGGAATAGAAAGAAGCCCCCAATAAGCAAAGAATTCCTTAAAAAGAGAAACAAGGTAGGTAGCATCTCACTCCCTGATTTCAAATCCTACCACACTGCTGTGGTGGTTAAAACAGCATGGTACTGGTACAATGACAGACACAGAGATCAATTGAATATAAATGAGAACCTGGAAATCAGACTATCTACCTATGGTCAACTGATTTTTGACAAGCAGATGAAATCAGTTATGTGGAGAAATGACACCCTTTTTTTTTTTAGTATTTTGTTTGTTTTGGTTGGTTGGTTGTGGTCATATTTTTAGATGTTGTTTATTTGTTGCATTTTTAAAAAAATAATTTTAATGAGCATTTACAGAGATTTTGGATTTCCATTCATTCAGCAATGACCCCTTTTTAAACAAATGGTGTTGGCAAAATTGAAAAACTATCTGCAGAAATCTCAAGCAAGATCCACACCTCACTCTGTACACAAAAACCAACTCAAGGTAGATCATGGACCTAGGACTAAAAGCAAGCACTATAAACTTCATTAGAGAAAAGCTTGGAAGAACTCTAGAAGTCCTAATCCACACCATCAACAGTCTTCCAAGCATCCTGAAAAATCTACAATCAGAAGAGGATAAAATAGATGAATGCGATATTTAAGAATCAAATCCCTATGCACATCCAAAAACTTCTCCAAAAGGGTAAAAAGGATAGTCACAGACTGGGAAAAAGTATTTTGTAATGAGATGTCAAATAAGGGAATTACATTTAGAATTTATAAAATCTCAAGCATCACAGCAAGATAAAGATAAACAACCCAATTGAAAAATGGGCACAGGATATGAACAGACACTTCACCAAAGACATTCAGATGGCAAACAAACAACGTGAATAAATGTTCGAAATCCCTAGCTCTAAGAGAGATGCAAATAAAAACAAATATGAGATGTCATCTCACCCCAGTAAGAATAGCAAAATTTAACAGAACAGCAAACAACAAATGCTGGTAAGGCTATGAAGAATCTGAAACCCTTATTCACTGTTAGTGGGAGTGTAAAATGGTGCAGCCTCTATGGAAGGCAGTATGTCACTTTCACAAAAAGTTGCAAATAGAACTACCATTTAACCTAGCAATTCTACTACTTGGAATATACTCCAAAAAACCATAACTGGCACAGAAGCAGATATATGCACACCCATGTTTATCGCAGATTTTCTCACAAGAGCAAAGAGTTGGAAACAACCTAAGTGCCCATCAACAGATGAATGGATAGAGAAGCTCTGGTATATTCACACAATAGAATATTAAGCTGCATTGAAAAACAAGGAACTCATGAAATATTATTCAAAATGGATGACTCTGGAGGACATTATGCTGAGTGAAATTATCTCAGTCACAAAAGGAAAAATACTGCATAGTGCCACTGTTGTAAAATGGGACTGACATAGGGGTTGGGTGGAGACTGGGAGACTGAGAAAGATGGGATAAATTATGTACACTGCATTGAAACAGATGAGAGAGCGAACTTTTAAAAAGATAAATATTATTAGGTGTTATTGTCATGACATGAGTCCAGAACAAAGGCTACATATTGGAATGGACTTGGGGTGAGGGATCGTATAAAAATGAGAGAATTTTTCTTTTACTTTTCAAAGAGAAGAATGAACTGGAGGGGAGCGGTAGGCAGGAAGAACAGTATAACAATGAATGAATGGAAATCCAACAACAACCAAAAATCTGTGCCTCCAAGATCGACTACATATGTGGAAAGAACCGCTGGAGAAGCTCAATATCAGCTGTGAAAACTAGGCCAGGAGCTGATTGTGGAATAGATCACCAACTACTCATATGCAAATTCAAGCTAAAGCTGAGGAAAATTAAACCAAATCCAAGGCAACCAAAATATGACTTTGAGTCTATTCCACCTGAATTTCAGAACCATCTCAGGAACAGATTTGAGGCTTTGAACACTAATGAACGAAGGCCAGATGAGTTGTGGGAGGATATCAAGGGTATCATCC
>NW_006399918.1:3733528-3734834 GCF_000299155.1 Elephantulus edwardii
GCGATTGGCACAGGACAGAGCGGAGTTTAGGGCTGTTGTACATAGGGTCGCTATGAGTCGCAGGCGACTCAACGGCACATAACAACAACAACAAACCAAGGAGCAAACTGGTTTCATCCTCTCCAAGGAAAAACTTGTTTTTTCTCTTTGCAGTCCATGGTATGTTCATTACTCTTTTGCAGCACAGCTCAAAAGCATTTATTATTCTTCTACAATCCTTAGTCATTGTCCAGCTCTCTGATGCAAAGTAAAAAAAAACAACTATGGATATAATAACCATGATTATGCATGTAGACAGGAATATTTCCTCAGAACAAGGCTGAGTCAAAGAAACCAAGCACAGGCTGCCACAACTTGGCAATTAATAAATTCAACTCTCTTAGTTGTTTTCACATACAAGCCTTGAGAAATCCTCCAATCGAAAATCACAGAGTGTTTGCACATTGACTCCCTTGAGTCCTAGGCATCATTTCAATAAATTTGATGGTGATTAACAAATTTGGAATGTGGACATTATCAAACAATATCATTAATATAACATATAAGCAAAATACTGTTGAATTTTTTTAAATGGCTATAATTTGTTTTTCATTGATTTTGTTCAGACAGTCTTCTAGGTCATATAGCCCTGGTGTGTCCACTTGGCATACAGTGGTAACTTGTGGTGGCTGTGAAGCTGAACATTGTGACACTGATGTCAAAGGCGATAATGGTTACCCATGGGGGACAGTGTTTGGTGGCACTCCCAGGCTGAAACAAGCTTGGAAGCAGGAGTGGCATCCACTTCTGTAAATAGCTTTCCTTCTGGAAACCTTATGAATCTGGAGAAAGGATGAAAGTCACGCACACAAGTGTCGAGGACTCACGTTCTATGGGTCGCCTATGACTTGACGACACTTAACAACAACAACAACAAGATTTGTCAAGGAGCTTCCAGAGATTCAAGGTAGATCTAGAAGAGGCCATGGCACCAGAAGTATCATTGCTGATGTTAGATGTCTCATGATTGAGAGCAGAGAATACCAGAAAGATGTTTTTTTTGTTTCTTATTGACTATGCAATGATGTTTTGTCTGTATGGATCATAAACAATGATGGTTAATATTGATAAGAATGAGAATCCCAGAACATTTAACCATGCTCACATGAAACTTTTACATGCACCAAAAAGCCACTGTCCAAACAGATAATGGGAACAAAGGTTTAAAATCAGGACAGCTGTGCATCAGGTTCTATCCTCTCTCCATAACTATTTAATCTGTATCTTGATCAAATCATGTAAGAATCTGGATTGTACGCCAGGGATG
>NW_006399918.1:3735584-3752874 GCF_000299155.1 Elephantulus edwardii
TAATTGGGATGGGAGTGTCAGAGACAGTGCGATTGGCACAGGACAGAGCGGAGTTTAGGGCTGTTGTACATAGGGTCTCTATGAGTCGCAGGCGACTTGGCGGCACATAACAACAACAACAACAACAACAACAACATGTCATCAGGATTGGAGGAAGATGATATTATCAACAACCTTTCTTACATAGGTGACACAACCTTGCTTGCTGAAAGTGAAGAAGTCTTGAAGTACTTACTGCAGAAGTTTAAAGACTATGGCCTTCAATATAAATTACATTGTTTTAAATTTCTTGAACACCAAGAAAATAAAATTCTTCACCACTGGGTCACTAGGCAACATTGTGAAAGATAAGGAAAGGTTGAAGATGTGAAAGATTTTATATACTTTGGATCCACAATCAACACCCAGGAGAACAGCTGTCAATAGATCAAATGACTTGTTGTCTTAGGGAAATCTCCTGGCAAGGGCAGATCTCAAGTGTAAAGAGCAAGGAAGTCAATTTAAAGATTAAGGTACACTTGATCCAAGCCATGGTCTTTTTAATGACTTCCTCTGTGTCAGAAAGTGAGAGCGTGACACTTGCCTGTGGGAGGGAAAAGGCAAAACAGCACTTTGGAGGTGAAAGCTGGGGGCTAGGTGTTTTCCCATCCAAGGGAGGTGGGCCAATATCTTTGCAGGGCAACTCATGCCATGGTCTTTGCAATCACTTGCTATGCATTAGAGATCTGGACAATAACTATGAATGATAGAAGAAAGATCGGTGTCTTTGAGGTGTGGTGCTGGAGAAGAATGTTGAACATATTGTTGACTTCCAGGAGAGCCAACAGGTATGTCCTGTAGAGGGTGAAACTAGGTTCTTCTCTGGAGGCAAGGATTCTGAGGTTCTGTCACCCATAATTTGGGCAAGTGGCCAGAAGGGACTAGTCCTTGGAGAGGGACATCATGCTTGGAAGGGTGGAGAGACAGCACAAGTGAGAAAGACCCTGAATTATCGATATGGATTGATTTAGTGACTGAAAAAGTGGGATTAGGTCTTTCAGAGATGATGAGTTTGCCACAGGATAGGGCAAGTTTCAGAGCTAATATTCACTATAAAGTTGCAGGCCACTTGATGTCACATAACAACATGTGTCTGAAAGTTGGACAATGAATAAATATGAAAGAAGAAGAATCAATGCCTTTGAATTGTGGTGTTGCCGAAGATTGCTGACTATTCCATGGATTTCCAGAAGAACAAACAAGTTTGTTTTGAAGGAAGTGCATCCCGGGTACTCTTAGGATCCAGGATGGTGAAACCTAGTCTCACATACTCTGGGCATGTTGTGAGGAGCCAGTCACGGGAAAAAGACATCAGGCTGACAAAGGTGGAGGCTCAGAGAAAGAGAGGAAGTTCCCCAACAAGGTGGATTGGCACAGTGACTGTACAATGGGATCGATCAAGCATATCAGAGATGGTAAAAATCACACAGGATAGGGCAAAGTCTGGAACTCTTTATAAAGTTGCTATGAGTTGCAGTCAACTCAATGGCATGCAACAACCATAGTAAACCTAAGGTTCCAACAGATTTCCACCTTTAAACATCAAAACACAGTATATTTCTCTACTATTTATAGGTTTGATTACATATTCTCCTTTAATATAGCATCCTAGTGTTTGAGAGGGAGTTCAATGTTTTTGAAAACACAAAGTTTTTTCTACCCTACTAACACATCCTTAGTGTCTCAACAATAAAGGACTTTACATCCACTTTCTACTGGGAAGCTCTGACACTGTTTCATGTCTCTAATGATAACTAAAATGATAATTTGCCTCCTTTGTCACTTAATAAAGATAAGGATAGATTTAATTTTCAAGGGAAGCACTTACCAAAGATCAAATACTGAAATATTCAATATAGATTGCATCTCAACATCAAGAAAACAAAAATCTTCACCACTAGACCAATAGACAACATCGTGATAGATGAAGATAGAATTGACATCATCCAGGATTTCATTTTACTTGGATATCAACACCCATAGTAGCAGCAATCACGAAATGAAAAGATGCATTGCATTAGGAAAATATACTGTCAAGGGCCTCTTTAAAGTGCAAAAGAGCAAGGTTATCAGTTTGAAAACTAAGGTACACATGATCCGTGCTATGATACTTTCAATTGTTCTATGTGCATATGAAAACTTAACAATGAATAAATGATTAATAATGAACAAAGGATTAATACCTTTGAATTGTATTACTGGTGAAGAGTAATTTTTTCATTTTATTTTATTAATTTTAATGAACGTTTACAGAGATTTTGTATTTCCATTCATTCATTGTTGCATTTTTCTCCCTGCCCATTCGTTTACCACCCCCATCCCCCAGTTTGCTCTTCTCTTTGAAAAGTAAAAGAAAAATTCTTCCATTGGTATCAATCCTCCCATCCCCCCACCCTGAGTACACTCCACTATGCCACCTTCATTCTGGACTCTTCTCATAACCATAATACCCAATCATATGTCGCTTTTAAACAGTTCTTTCCCTCATCTGTTTCAACACAGTTTATATAATTTATACAATTTTTCTCCGTCTCACTCCAACCCTGATGTCAGTCCTGTTCTACAACGGTGGTACCATGCAGTATTTGTCCTTTTGTGACTGAGATACTTCACTCAGCATAATGTCCTCCAAGGTCACCCATTTTGAATAATATTGCATGAGTTCCTTCTTTTGGTGAAGAGTACTCAATATGCCATGTACAGGCAAAACAATAAATAAATCTGTTTTGGAGAAAGTCCAACCAGGGTGCTCCTTAGAGGGAAAGATGGTGAAACTTCATCTCACAAAATTTGTGTGTTTTGTCAGGAGAGACTCATTCTTGGGTAAAAACAAACAAACAAACAAACAAACAAAACAAACATCATACTAACTACAGAGGGTAAATGAAAGAGCAAAACCCTCAATGAGATGAACGGACATAGTGACTGTAACAATGGGCTTTAGCATGGCAGAGGTTGTGAGAAGGGGACAGAGTAGGACATAGATTTCCATCTACTGTTCATAGGGTTGTTAATGTTGACTCGATGGTACCTAACAACAACAAAATCCATAGTGTAGAACAAAGAGTATGGAATTGTAGAATCACACTTTAACTCCCAAAACAAATGATTCGAACATGTGAAGATATTAGGACAGCTAGGAAAGTGTTGAAATGATCCTTATTAATTTTGTAAATAAAAATTTATCTTTTCTTAGAAACTATCTCATGCAGTCTTTCTTTCCTTAATTCTCTGAAACTGAGAGTGATGCTATTGAAAGTTAGAAAACATTTGTATCTTGTTAAAAATGTTTGCATTTTACAATTTCAAAGCTAAAAGTTATTGAAAGATCAATAGATACATAATCACAGGAAAGGGAAAAAATAGAGAAAAAGACACTTTTCAAGCTTATCAACCACTTTATTTTTTGCATGTCGTTTATTTCAAATGTGGGAACTTTAGTTTTTGTCAAATGTGAAGAGATTAACTTTGTGAATTGGCAGAGCCTGGTAATGAAATGAATAATTTAGGATTAAAAGAATTGATGAGAAGATGAGTGAGAAGCCGATGCTTCCAAATTTATTTGCCTTCTTCTCTCCAACCCTCAGCCAGGTGAACTGACCCCATGACTGCTGCAAGGGGCTGTTCTTCTTCAGGAAATGGAAGGATGGTACAAGGTAGGTCTGTGTTCAGATCTTTTGATGAGTTGTACTCGACAGCACCTAACAACAATAATTTTTCTACAAAAAAGGAGGCCTGGTGCTGCGACTGTCAAACATTTTGCTGTTAACGGAAAGGCTGAGAGTTCTAATCCCACAAGAAGACTTGGTGATAATCTCCCATAAAAACTACAGCCTAGAATACCCTATAGGAGAATACCCTATAGGACAGTTCTACTTTATCGCAAAGGGTTTCTATCAGTCAAAGCAGACTCAATAAGACCAATGGCTTATAATAACCTCTCCATAGAGGTGTCTTAGGTTGAAGGAGAAGAGCGACGGTTGAGATAACTCTGTCCTACATTCATGTAGCCCTGGTGTGTTTAACTATTTGCCCAGTAGTTGTATAGGATGATATATTGGTTCAGGTTTGTGATAGGGGTTTTCTGACCTTCTATAGACTATTTCTATTGTCTGATGAACTTTGTTTTTCCATGTCTAAATCCAAAATTACAGAAATTAAAGCCAGAATTTTAAGTTCCAGAAGAAAAAAAAATATGGTTTCTAATGCTAAGCAGGGTTCCTGACGACAGGAGAGCTGTGTAAATTTTCTGGAATCCAAGACAGTGACTCTCAGCTAGAGCTCACTCGAGCTTTGTAACCATGGTTTTCCATGGTGCAACAATATAGAAATAGAACATTTATTTAAAAAATAGAACCTGAAAAATATGCCACTGCAGCTTCTACTTGCAGTGAAAACTGTCCCAAGACATTCGAAGCACAAACCCATGTAATCTGGTGAACGAACCCCACAAGTAATGATGTCTCCTGGTGATGGCTGTTTGCTTCCTGCTGGCCCCAGGGAACTCTCCTGGAGGTTCAGACACTCACCCCCAGGAATGATGAGCATCAATCCTTGGAGAACTGTTCTCAGGTGTTAAGTCTCTCCCTTTACGGCAAGGGAGTATCTAAAGGCCCTGAGAACTTTCTTTCTACTAGCCAGCTCCACACTGGACAGCAATCAGTTGTCTTTTCATCCTAACCTTGACTTGTAAATGCTTGTAACTCATAGATTCCTGCTATCTGCATTTTTCTATTAAGCCATATATTTTTCAGAGGTAACTGAGATTTGGAAAAAGGTCTCAATAGTTATGCATGGAAACCAGATGAAGACTAACTAACATGGATCTTCAAATGATTAACACTTGACCATTCACCTCAGTGCTGGTCATTCAGACCAAAACCTTCATGCCATTACAGAAATTCCTGGCTATTTTCTTCTGTGAAGAGCACAACCAGGTAAATTCACTTTTACTTTGAAACATGTGGGGTTGCTATGTGTCAGAATCAACTCAACAGTCATGGGATTAGTTTGTTGTTAAAGGGCCAAGAATATTAAGTTGGGAAGTTCCCTGGTATCTAAATGTCTGTCCTTTTTGTTTTTATTTCAAAGCTCTCTGGCTAATCCGAAAGAATCATGACCTCCTACAATGAAAGGGAATCTTGACTAATGTCATAAAGAATGCGTCTCTGCTGCTCATGAACTATGCTGGCTTGTCTACATTCTTAAATTCAGCCAAATCATGATCCACAGAGAGACTGTTTATAAAGTCTCACAGAGCATATTCACAGGTATTTCCAGATTATACATACCAGAGTCACACAAGATTCCCTATGAAGAAAAAAAACACAGATGTCTAATGTAAAACTTATTTTATACATAAAACTTATTTTGTACAACTCCGTTCCTTTTCCTTTCTGAGCAGTTGAAGCACAACTTTGCATCAAGCCTCGGTAAATACCTGCATTGTAGATTTCCTTTATTTAAAAATGGTATATTTTTGATAACAAAATAAATTTTGAGTTTACCTTTAAATTGTACCTAATAGTAAAGCATTGTGTAATGTGATTAATTTGCTTTACTTCCAGCAAAATGCACCTTTTAGGCCACTTTATCTATTCTATTATAGAATTTCTTTTTCACAAATGATTACTTGTTGCTTAGTAATGGAGTAAAGGTCCTTAGACAAGCTGCATTCCGAGTATATTTTCCAATTAGATAGTAGTGACATTATGCTTTCTTTTACTGTTACAATGTTAATGTTAGAATTTTGCCCAATTATTTAGCTATTTGTTGCTGTCAACAGACATAGATAACAGAGGAAAAAGGAAACAGAGGAAAGGGAAACTTTTATCTTCGTTTTAAAATAAATAAAGAATGCTTCACAGGGATACTCTTACATTCTGTATCTTGATGGGTAATTTGCATGACAGAAGAATGACCTATGATAACTTTATAAACCAATATGTGTTCTCTGCATGACTGCAATCTCACTGAGGTCATAGGGAATGGAAGTACATGTTCCCTGTCCACAGAGAGCTGTGGTAGTCCTAAAATGCAATCTTATATAGTGAGAGAAATAATAGATACAGGAACAGAATACCTACATTGAAGCATAGTATATCTATGTGTCTTAGACGGTATCCTAAACAGAGGTGAGCCTCAGTTCCTACATTTGAAGAGAAATAGTTATCTTTGTCTTCTCTACTTTAATGGATGCTAATTAAGTGAAATAATATATGTGAGAATATTTTACAATCACAAGTACATTATTAGGCTTATCTTGTACAAAAGAATAGTAAGCAGTTCCAAGTTACCTGCTGGTGTAGTCTTAAACAAATTATACTTCTAACCCAAAGGTGGGTCCTCTGTAGATGTCCAAATCTATCAGTACCTCTGAAAGAGGAAGATAGAAATCTTTTGTGATTTATAGTCTACCAAACACCCCCTGCAAAGTTAGCTATAAGTAGATTCCAACTGGAGTGTTTGAGAAGCTCCCTGCATGTACAATGACACTTCTGAAATGGGATGTATGAAATAATTTTACTCAAATATAACATTTGACCATTTAAAAGATTTTATCAATGATTTTTATGATGCTGCTATCATTATATCCTCTACTTAAAGAAAACTAGTCTTAGGGATGTTAATTCCCTGCACAAAATAAGTTAGTGAATGCTAGAACTTCTGTAGGAATACACAACATTTGATTATAAAACGTACATGCTTTTTCTTGGCTAAGACAAGACAGTGGCAAAGAAACACATAGGAGCGTGCATATAAATAAGCAAAGATTGCAAGTAGATTAATCACACAAAATTTTCAACCTACCACGCATTGAGTCTTTGTGTGGTACAAAGATGTAATGTGCTCTGTTGCTAACTTTGGAGCCTATTCCTTGGAGAGAGACACCGTGCTTGGAAAGATGGAGAGTCGGAGAAAGAGAAAGATCCTCAACCAGAAGCATTGACACAATGACTGTTACAATGGGCTCGAGTATGTCAGATATAGTGAGGATGCTGAAGGGTAAAACAGCGTTCATATTTGTTGTTTATAGGGTCGCAATGAGTCTCACTCAACTTGATGGTGTCTAACAGCCTCTAACCTAGGAGGTTAGAATCCACTCACACTCAGAGATGCCTTGAGAGAATACTGTTGATCCTTCTGAAAACTCAGTCATTGGAACCTCTATGGAACAGAGTCCTGCCTAGGGATTCAGAATCTCTATGAGTCAGAATTGATTTAACAATGGCTGTTTTGGGTTTGTTTTATGTTTTTGTTTTTGTTTTTAATCACATGGCAGGTTCATTCATCTAATATTTTTACATTTTTAATATTTTTCTTTCTTAGACACCATATATCATTTAATGAAGACAGAGAATCACACTATGGTGAGTGAGTTTATTTTCCAAGGTTTCTCCAATTTCCACGAGCATCAGTTCACCCTCTTTGTTATATTCCTTGCACTCTACATATTAACCTTGGCAGGCAATGTCATCATTGTGATCATCATTAGCCTTGACCATCACCTTCACACCCCCATGTACTTCTTCCTCAGCATGTTGTCAGCTTCAGAAACCATGTACACATTGGTAATTATACCAAGGATGCTCTTTAGCCTCATAGGCCTCAGTCAACCCATTTCCTTGGCGGGCTGTGCTACCCAGATGTTCTTCTTCATCACGTTGGCCATCAACAACTGCTTCCTCCTCACAGCTATGGGGTATGACCGCTATGTAGCTATTTGCAATCCGTTGAGGTACTCTGTTATCATGAACAAGAAGGTGTGCATCCAGTTAGTGTGGGGGGCCTGCAGTATTGGTTTAATTGTCGCAATTACCCAGGTGTTATCTGTGTTTAGGTTGCCCTTCTGTTCCACAAGGGTAGCTCATTTCTTCTGTGACATCCGACCTGTGATGAAGCTCTCCTGCATTGACACCACCATCAATGAGATCCTGACTTTAATCATCAGTGTTCTGGTAATCCTAGTTCCTATGGGCTTGGTTTTTATTTCCTATATCCTCATCATCTCTACCATTCTTAAGATTGCCTCTTCTGAGGGCAGAAAGAAGGCCTTTGCCACCTGTGCTTCTCATATCACTGTGGTCATTGTCCACTATGGCTGCGCCTCCATTGCCTACCTCAAGCCCAAGTCAGAGAACACCAGGGATCAGGATCAGTTGATCTCAGTCACCTACACTGTCATCACGCCTTTACTGAACCCTGTGGTGTACACCCTTAGAAACAAAGAGGTGAAAGATGCTCTGTGCAGGGCTATTGGAAAAAAACTCTCCTAATGAGATTGACCTATTCTTATGAGGGTCTTAGAAGATCTTGGCAGGAAACACAGAGCAGAGCCCATACTCACTGTAAAAAGACTCCAGAGTCCATTAAATAGTGGTGGTCCGAGGAGAGGAGACAAAGAACTACAAATCCAGCCATTTGAGAAATTGAAAAGGTTTTCTAAAACTCAAGCCTGAATCTTGAAAGAGCACAGGGATGATACTGAAAGCCAAGCATAAGAGAAATAACTTGACGGTGTTGGGAGGTGCAGGGCTAAGATAGAATAAATCAAAATAGCAGACAGAATCAATGACATGAGATTGTTTGGGACAAGTTAAAGCTTTGAAATATATTTCTGACACCTTTATTTGCAAGTGGGGTTTCTTCTTATCCATCTAGAGCAATATATATTTAACTCCTAATGGAAGTGGTTCTATTTGTATCTTAGATATCATAAAATGAATATTAGAAACAATAAGCTCATTGTGGTCAATTCACGTGACCCTACAAGACAGAATATATTTTCCCCATAGAGTTTTCAAGGCTGTTATCCTGTGGAAGTTGACTACTTATTATTCACTTATTTACCTACAAGTAGTTGGTGAGTTTGGACAGCCAACTCTGCGTTAGCAACTGAGCTGCTTAACTGCTGTTCCACTCAGACTCCTTTAAGAATCAATAAAATTCAGAAGTGCATATAATTTGGATCTTTTCCATATAAATCCCAAGTTGGAAACATGGGGAAATAAAAACCTAAATTTTCAGGATTGTTTTTGTTCTAAGGTGTCATCAAGTCAAGTACAACCCATAGCAACCCTATGAAAAGATCTGAACCCTGTCCTGTCCTGTGCCACCCTCACATTTCCTGGCACACTTGACCCCATTGAAGCAGTCACCATGTCAATCTACCTGGTTGAATGTCTTCCTCTCCTTCACTGACACTCTGATTTTTTGAGTATCATGTTCCTCTCTAAGGAATAGCCTCTTCTAGTAATATGCCCAAAGCATGTAAAGTGAAGCCTTATAATCTTTGGCCCCAAAGAGCACTCTAGCTACACTTTCTCCAAGACGGATATGTTTGTTCTATTAGTAGTCCATGGGATGTTCAGTGCTCTTCTCCAACACCACAGCTCAAAGGCACCAATTCTTCTTCTGCCAACCTTATTCATTGTTTAGCTCTCAGATGCATAGCAAAGGATTGGAAGGACTATGGCCTGAATAAGATGCACCTTAGTCCTCAAATTAACATCATGCCTCCTCAATAATTTGGAGAAGCCCTTAACTGTAGAATTTTCCAATACAATATGTTTCTTGGAAATTTTCAGAATTAGGTAAGAGAAATATCTTTTGAAAATTACCTGAGTCTTTTTGGGACCTAGTAAAAGAAAGGGATGACACCAAGCAAACATATTGACATTTTAGGATTAGAATGAAACAAAAGTTTTTGGTGATCTTCTCTGAATATCATGAACAAAAGAAAAAGGACCTGGGATAACCTTTGGAGATGCTTGCAGAATAGATACAAGTGACTAGTGCAGGGAAATTAAAGTGGCAATGCAGAGGAAGGGCAGTATGAAGAGAACTGAGAGGAGGATTTGGAATGACTAAAGAAAATCTGTCTCTATCTCTAGGACTCCTTTTCCTTATAGCTTGTCCTCTGGCTCTACACAGCCTATGATAGAACAGTTCCTTGTGATTTGCATATTTGACTCTTTTATTTGACTTTTATTTCACATATTTTTTTTAAAAAAATTAATTTCTTATTGCACATTTCATGCTCATGCATTTCTCCAGCCTTTCCCACTTAGTCATAAAGATGAAATCATTGTCTCTACTCTCTAACTACGGCATTCTGGGAGTGCAGTTCATATGCATTGCACTGTTCACCCCAAGGCCACACCACTCTGAGGGTTCAGATCCACCAACAGCTCCAAAAGAGAAAGACACCCTCTCCTCCTGTGTGATATACATACAGCCTCAGAAACCCAGTGGAGGGTCATCTATGAGTTTATTACAACTTGAAAGCTATGAGTTGACTCCCTAACTCCATCCCTTATACATTCCTCTGTTATTGTAGTGAATATTTTCCATGATGCCTGGTAGATAAAAGCATGAATAAACAATGAGAAAAGCTCTATCTATGTGACATCTTAGCTAGGTGCTTAGTTATATTCAGCACTTTTCATACCTATCAAGTGATATGTGTTCAGAACACAATCTCTTTTTTATGTTAACTTCACAAATTAGGACTATGTCCTAATAACTTCTTAAAAAGTCCATTATGGTTCAGTCCTACACAAATCCAAGAACATTTTTTGGAGGAGGCGGGGATTTATAGTAATATAAAGAAAATCTCACATGATGGGTTCTGCATTTGCCAATAGTCATTTCACCTTTACTCAGCTAGTAAAGCTTCTTGATTTTTCTGTAAGACTATAGCCTTGAAAATAACATCTTGATCCTTCAACTTTATCTATAATAGATAAACCATATCAGGGCACTGAGTTACTTAAAATATTAAAAAATTGAAAAAAAAATTGTCTCCACTCAACTCTTGATTCCGGTCAGGTTTTTCAGGTTGTAAATTTATTCTTTATTGATTTTCATACTATCATATAAATTATGTTTAGTTCATGTATGTTGTTTCATACACTCATTCGTGTACAATGTGTTTCATATAATTAGTATTGATCAATGTCTTTTATCACTCTGTTGTTGCTTGCTGTAGATTTGGAACCAACCCATACCTGACCCTCTAGTCGGTTTTTAGAGGCAGTAAATGTCATAGGAGGAGATTGCCCTTCCTTCTCCCATGGAGCGACTGGTGGATTTTGAACTGCATGCCTTTGGAATTTCAACTCAATGTCTTACCTATCTCATGGCCTTACCCATTCCTTCTCACACACATACCCCACCTCCCGAATCCACTAACCTCTGATTCCTGGTGGTTGGTTCCCCCCACTCTCTGACTCATCTTTCTCCTGCAGCTGTTTGAACTGCCTACCTTCTTTTGGTTAACTTTCCAACATTTAGCATACCACCTTGGGTAGCAATTTGGAATTCAGCAGAGTGAAGTAGAAAGATCATAAATTTTGGAAGACATAAATTCCATTTTGAATCCTGGTTATACTGTCTTATTCATCATATTCAGCTTAATGAGTTATTTAATTTCTATGAGTCTTGCTTTCCTCATTTATAAAGTCTATACCCAGATACTCTGGTGATAAATACAAGATACTATGAGTATAAAACTACTTTAAAAATCACAAAATAAGGAAATATATTTTTATCTGAAATAAAATAGTTACAATCTCTATAAAGTTCTATCAATCATACACTATAAACACAGAGACTTCAATCTTAATAAATTTTAAGATATTTTAGGAGGTGCTTCTGTTTCTGAGTTTGGTTTTCCTGACTACCATAAGTCTCATTTTTACTCTTAATTCACAATCTCTTTTGTCAGAAGCTCTTAAGGATAAGGAAGGGAGTTCTTTTATGTATATTTCTCCACAGATATCTTAGTCAGTTAGCATAAAAAAGTGAGTTCCTTAATAGCAGAAATTATTTTCTTGGTTTCCCATATACAGAGGATACACTAATTGAACTTTTTTGTTGGGAAGAGTACAAAATCATTTTAAAAAATAAAGAGAGAGAGAGAAACTTGAGGAGACATTCCTTTTCTCTAAAATAAATAATCTTTTATCTGTAAAATGGGCTTACTAAGCAATGATGTCATTTTAGAGACTAAGGTTAACCTAATCTGGGCCATAGTCTTCACAATTACTTGTTATGCATCAGAGAGATGGACAATGATGAAGAATAACATAAGAAGAAAAATTGATGCCTTCAAATTGTGGTGGTAGAGAAGAGGCTTGAACATACCATAGACAGCCAAGAAAACAAATAGGTCTGTCTTGGACAGGGTGAAACCAAGTTTCTCCTTGGAGGCTAGAATTTTAAATTTCCATCTCATATATTCTGGGCACAAGACTAGGGGAGACTAGTCCTTGGAGAAAGATAGCATACTCAGAAGGGTGAATGAACAGCACAGGAGAGGAAGATCCCAGATGAGGTGGATTGATACAGTAACTAGGGCAATGGGGATTGGTATGACAGAATTAGTGAGACTGGCTCAGGACAGGGCAGGCTTCAGAGCTGCTGTAAAAGGGTTACTATGGATTAAAAAATGTATTGCGATGGTAAAGTCTGCTGTTAGGAACCTCTCCAAAGTACTGAAGAGCAATGGTGTCACCCTGGAGACTAAGGTGCTTCTGATACAGGCCATGGTCTTCGCAATCACTTGTTATGCATCAGAGGGTTGGACAATGACTAGGAAGGATATAGGGAGAATTGATGTCTTTGAGGTGTGGTGCTGGAGAAGAGTATTGAGGGTACTGTGGACTGCTAGGAAAACAGATTCAATGTGGAACGGGTTAAACCAGGCTGCTCCTTGGAGGCAAGGATTCTGGGGCTTCATCTGACATACTTTGAACATGTTGTAAGGAGGGTTACGTCCTTGGAGGGGGACATCATGCTTGGGAGGGTGGAGGAACGGCACAAGAGGGGAAGAACCTCTATGAGATGGATTAACTCAGTTACTGGGGTAATCGGGATGGGTAATCGGGATGGGCGTGTCACAGGCACAGGACAGATCAGGGTTTAGGGCTGTTGTACATAGGTTCCCTATGAGTCATAAGCGACTGGATGACACATAACAACAAAAACATGGGTCAAAGGCAGTTTGATGGCACATAAGAACAACAACGATTCCTATTCACCTTTCCTGCTTTGCTATTAAAACCTACTACATTAGAATAAATATGGTAGATACTGTTAAGATAACTGCAGAGATTGTCACTAAATATAATATTTATTATCATTATAATTTTTAATAACTCAATCCCTATGTTCTTATCTCTCTAATTAATCTTAGCCATTTTATATTATTTTACTAATTAACATTTGACTCCAATTTTCCTCCCACAGACTCTTAAATTCTTATTGATACTGCATTTTCTCATGAATCTACAGCTCTTTTATTTGAAGTTCTTTACCAAAGAATATTCTCCAAAAGTAGTAGCAGCTACTCTGCTATCAATACCAGCAGTTTACACCTGCCCTCTTGCTCCATGCCAAGTACCTTCATTCCCTCTAGGTCAATGCGCTTCAAACTTTTTTTACTATGGCTAATAATTCTTAATAAGAAAAATACATTACTGTAATATCTAATTGTTATTATACAACAACACATATGCAGATTGAAATAACATTCATAAACTTGTTTAGTGGTAAGAAGCTGTGCTGTAGTCTCTGAGGCATGCAGTTTAAATCTACCAGTTGACCCAGGGGAGAAGAATGTTGTTGCTGTTGTCAGGTAGTACACATAATGAACCTATGAACATACCTGAATCCTATCCTATCCTGTGCCATCCTTACCATCTCTGATACCCTTGATCCTATTGCTGCAGTCACTATGTCAATCCATCTCAATTGAGGTCTTCCTCTCTTTGCTGACCATCCACCCTTCTAAGAATAATATCCTTTTTCAAAGAATAGCCTCTCCTAGCAATATGTCCCAAGTATTAGAGACAAAGCCTTGTCATCTTTGCCTTCAAAGATACTCCAGCTGTTCATTTTCCAAGACCTATCTGTTTGTTCATTTGACAGTCCAGGAGATATTCATTATTATTCTCCAACACCACAACTCAAAGGTATCAGTTCTTCTTCTCCCATCACTCATTCTTCATCCCATTACTCATTGTTCCACTCTCAGATAAGTAGCAAATAATTGAAAAGACTATGACCTGAATCAGGTGCACCTTAGTTTTCAAACTGACATTACCGCTTTTCAGTATTTTGAGAGAGTCCTGACATCAGACTTGCTCAAAGCAATGTCTCCTGACTGCTTGTACAAAGGTTATTGATCATAGATACAAGCAAGAGGAAATCATTAATAATTACAATCCCTACTTTATCCAGCATACTGGTACCCACTAGAACAGAGGTAAGGACCTTTGTCTTTTTGATATTAAAATACAATACATATTGAAGGCTGTATAGTCTTTGATCTCCTGCAATAAACACTTCAGGTCTCCCTCATTTTTAGCAACCAAGGTTGTGTCATCTGCATAGCCCAGGTTGTTGATGAGTCCTCTTCCCATACTAATGCTAAATTTTTCTGCAAAGAGTCTGGCTTCACCAATTATTTGCTCACCATATACTAATGAACAAAGACCAGATGAGCTCTGGGAAGATATCAAGAATATCATCCATGAAGAATACAAAAGGTCATTACAAAGACAGAAGAAGACGACAAGACCAAAATGCATGTCAGAAGAGACTCTCAATGTTGCATGAGAGCTCCAAGAAGCCAAATCAAAGAGAATAAATAAAGAAATTAAGGAGCTGAATAGATTATTTCAAAGTGCAGCTTTGGAGAACAAAGCAAACTAGTATAATGAAATGTGTAAAGAACTAGAGTCTGAGAAGTTAAAGGGCAATATTAGCTTGGCATTTCTTAAGCTGAAGGAATTAAAGAACAAATCTAAGCCTTGAGTTGCAATATTTAAGGGTTATATGGGTAGAATATTGGATGATCTAAGAAGTATTAGAAGAAGATGGAAGGAATATACAGAGTCATTTTACCAAAAGGGATTGGCGGACACAGAAGAATTTTAAAGACACCATATGAGCAAGAGCCTGTGGTGATGAAGAAAGAAGTTCAGGCTGTTCTGAAGGACTTGGCAAAAAAATTAAAGCCCAGAAATTGATGAAATACCAATTGACATATCTCAACAAACAAATACTGCCCTGAACATGCTCATCAGGTTGTGCCAAGAAAGCTGGAAGACAACTACCTGTCCAATTGAAGAGGTCTGTATTTATTCCTGTTCCAAAAAAAGATGACTCAATAGAGTGTAGAAATTATCAAACAATATCACTTATATCAAATGTAAGCAAAATTCTGCTGAAGATTATCTAGAAATGACTGGAACAGTATACTGACAGAGAACTACCAGAAATACAAGCTGAATTTAGAAGAGGCTGTGGCACTAGAGATATTATTGCCAATGTCAGATGAATCTTGGCTGAAAACAGAGCACCAGCGTGATATCTATCTGTATTTCATTGACTATGCAAAGGCATTTGACTGTGTGGATCACAACAAATTTTGGTTCATCTTGAGAAGAATGAGAGTCCCAGAACACTTGATTATGCTTATGTGAAACCTATACTTGGACCAGAAAACAGTCCTCAGAACAGAGCAGGGAAACATTGCATGCTTCAAAATCAGAAAGGAAGTGTATCAGAGATACCTCCAGTCTCCATCCTTTTTCAAACTATATGCAGAACAGATCATTTGGGAGCTGGGCTTTATGAGGAGGAATGTGGCATCAAGAATGGAGAAAAACTTGTCAACAACCTATGTTATGTAGATGACACAACCTTCCTTGCTGAAACTGAGGAGGGTCTAAAGCATTTGCTGCAGAAGGTCAAGGACTATAGTCTTCAATATGGATTGAAGCACAACATCAACAAGACAAAAATTCTCACCAAAATCTTAGTCCCCAAAGAGAAACTGTTAATAACCTCAATATTTTCAATTGGCAGCACCATGATGGATGGAGAAAATATTGAGGTTATTAACAGTTTTAGCTTGCTCAGCTCCATCATCAACACTCTTGGCACCTGCAGTCAGGAAATCAGAAGATAAATTGAATTATGTAAATCTACTCTCAGGGACCTTTCCTGAGTGCTGAGAAGCAACGGTGTCAGTCTAGAGATTAATGTGCTCCTGATCCAGTCCATGGTCTTCTTAATTACTTGCTAGACACTGACTAAGGATGACAGAAACAGAATTGATGCCTTTGAGTTGTGGTGCTGGAGAAGAAAGAGTCTTGAACATACCATGGACCACCAAGGAAACAAATAGGTTTGTCTTGGAGAAAGTAAAACCTGGTTTCTCTTTAGGGGCTAAGATTTTGAAGGTCTGTCTCACATACTTTGCACATGTGGCCAGTAGGAATCGATCCTTGGATAAGGAGATCATGCTCAGAAGGGTTGAGGGACACCACAGGAGAGGAAAATCCCAGATCAGATGGACTGATACAGTGACTAAGGCAATGTGGGTAGGTGTGTCGAAGTCAGTGAGATTCAGGAAAGAACAGGTTCAGAGCTATTGTACATGAGTCGCAGGCAAATCAATGGCATATAACAAAAACAACATACAAATTGTATAGGTATGGACATAGGGAGCAAGGTGAGCCTGGAGTTGATTTTCACAGGGATACTCATGTGGTTTACTGCCTCTGAAAATTCATTGGAGCATTAGCTAATGACTAGATCCAACTTTCTGGCATGTAACAACAATAACCTGTAAAAAGTTGCTGATGCTTTTTGCTAGTCTATTTTGTTGTATTTAAATTATGCTAATTACATAAGATAATTTTGTTTCATGTAAAGCATAAAATACATTTTGACCACATTGTGAAACTTTTTAGTAAATTTCATATTTAACTGAAGTCAATACTGAAGCCTTTTATTTCTATTCTATATTACTACTGTCATATTGAAGTAAAATGAAAATCTTTTTAAAAACCAAAAGTTGAACTTTTCAAAGCATTTAATAAAATATATAATTGAGATGCTAAGTTGTTGTTGATATGTGCTATTGAATTGTCAGTGATGCATAGTGACCTATGTACATTAGCTCTCATCCCTACCCTATCTTGAACCAATCTCATCATCTCTGACACTGAGTCAATCCATCTCATCCTAGGTCTTCCTCTCCTGTGCTGTCCCTCCACCCTTCCAAGCATGAAGTCCTTCTCAAAAGACTGCCCTCCCCCACCGGGACACTTGCCCAAAGTATGTGAGACTCTGGTTTCACCCTCTCCAGGACAGAACTGTTTGTTCTCCTGGCAGTCCACAGTATGTTCAACACTCTTCTCTAGCACCACAACTCAAAGGCATCGTTCCTTCTTCT
>NW_006399918.1:3753300-3770799 GCF_000299155.1 Elephantulus edwardii
AACACCTCATATCCTCTTCAGTTTCAGCAAACAAGGTTGTGTCATCTGCATAGCATAGGTTGTTGATGAGTCT
The DNA here is from genome assembly GCF_000299155.1 of Elephantulus edwardii. Classification (NCBI taxonomy): domain Eukaryota; kingdom Metazoa; phylum Chordata; class Mammalia; order Macroscelidea; family Macroscelididae; genus Elephantulus; species Elephantulus edwardii. The sequence continues at coordinate 3,753,374 of NW_006399918.1, forward strand.
TCCTCCAATCCTGATGCCACATTCCTCCTCATAAAGTCCAACCTCTTGAATGATCTCTTCTGCATATAGATTGAAAAGATATAGAGATAAGATGCATCCCTGATATAGACCTTTCCTGACTTTGAACCATGCAGTGTTTTTCTGCTCTGTTTAACTAGTGTTTCCTGGTCCAAGTATAGGTCCTCATTTACACAAGTAAGAGTTCTGGGATCCCCATTTTTCTTATAGTTAGCCGCAATTTATTGTAATCCACACAGTCAAATGCATTTGCATAGTCAATGAAATACAGATAAACGTTCCTCTGGTACTCCCTGCCTTCAGCTAAGATCCATCTAACATTGGCTATGATGTCCCTAGTGCCACAACCTCCTCTTCTTCTTTTTAAACATAAACTTTTAATTTTATACTGGTTTACTTACAAAGTTCACATACATTGTTTTTCACATCAGATTTTTCCCATTCCTTAACCCACCCCTCCCTCCACCCATCAAATTGTGTAAACCTATGATTATGCACCCCACCCATCTTCACCCCTGTGCTCCCTTCCCGCCCAATCCTCATACACATTTTACTAGTTATCTATTTCTACAATAATGGTTTTATACAGTATTTGTCCTTATGGGACTGAGTTAGATCACTTGGCGTAATGCTCTCTAGTCCCTCCGAATTTAGGTACTGATTTACAAAATCATTGTTTCTGCAGGCTGCATAGTATTCCATGCTACGACCTCTTCTAATACAAAGCTGCACATCTGGCAGTTTTCTGCTGATGTACTGTTTCTGTTGTTTTTGGGTAATCTTCAGCAGGATCTTGATTGCCTGTGATATTATTAATGATACTGTTTAATATTTTTTATACTCCACTGGGTCACCATATTTTGGAATGAAAATAGATACATATCTCTTCCAGTCAGTTGGCCAGGTAGTTGTCTTCCAGATTTTTTGGCATACGATGGTGAGCACTTCCAGGGCAGCATTTGTTTGCTAAAATATGTCAATTTATATTCCATCAATTCCTTGGGCCTTGCTTTTTGCCAATTCCTTCAGAGAAGCTTGGCCTTCCTCCATAATCATTGCCTCTTGATCACATATTTCCTTATATTCTTCTGCATCAGCCAATTCCTTTTGGTATATTAGCTATTTGTACTCCTTCCATCTTCTTTTGATGCTTCCTGGGTCACACAACATTCTGCCTTCAGCATCCTTAAGTATCGCAACTCGAAACTTAAACTTGTTCTTCATTTTCTTCAGTTTAAGAACTACTGAGCAAGTTTGACTCTTGATTTTCTGACTCTAGCTCTTTGTACATTTTGTTATAATACTTGCCTCTGTCTAATTGAGCTGACCTTTCGAATCTTCTTTTCAACTCCTTAACTTCTTGCTTTCTTCCCTTTGTTTTGGTTTCTAGGCATTGTAGTGTAATATTTAGAGTCTTTTCTGACATCTCTCTTGGCCTTTTCTTTCTTCTCTCTTTGTAATGACTTTTTGCATTCTTTATGAATGGTATTCTTGATATCCTCACATACCTCATCTGGTCTTTGCTCATTAGTGCTCAAAGGCCTTAAATCTGTTCCTGAGGTGGTCTTTAAATTCTGGTGGAATAGATTTGGGGTCAAACTTTGATTCTTGTGGATTTGATATTTTTAACTTCAGTTGGAATTTTCACATGAGTACTTGATGGTCTGTTCCACAATCAACGCCTGGCCTAGTTTTCACAGCTGATATTGAGCTTCTCAAGCTACATTTTTCTTCAGATGTAATCAATCTGATTCCTTTGTAGACCGTCAGGTGAAGTCCCAAGTGTATAGTCACTGTTTGTGTTTCTTATAAAAAGTATTTGCAATGAATAAGTTATTGATTGTATAGAATTCTATCATCTGTCTCCAGCTTCATTTCTGTCACCATGTCCATGCTTTTTAATGTCTGATCTTTTCTGTTCTCAACTTTTGCATTCCACTCACTTAATATTATCAAAGTATCTTGATTGACTGTTAAATGAATTTTTGACTGAAAGAGTTGGTAGAAGTCATCCATTTCCTCCTCTTTGTCTCTAGTTGTTGGTGCCTATATTTGAATGATAGCGCTACTACCAGGTCTTCTTTACATGTGTTTGGATATTATTCTGTCACTCACACTTTGTGTTTCAGGATGGATCTAGAAATGGCCTTTCTAACTATGAAAGCAACCCCATTTCCCCTCACTTTTTCATTTCCAGCGTAATAGATCATATGCTGGATTCTAAGTAGATGACCATTTCTCAAATGAGAAACTACGATTCACAGAGAAGCAAAATACTCCCCTTCCTTCCCTCTAATACTTCCTTTCCCCTATATATCTTTTATTCTTTAGTAGATATGAATTAAAAGAATCTGTCCTGTTGTTGTTAAACATCATCAAATCAAAATAATCCCATAGCTGACCCTCCAGTGAATTTTCAGAGGAAGTAAACTGTACAGGGATACTGATCCTCTTTTTTGCTGCAGAGCAGCTAGTGAATTTGAATGCCATGTGTTTGAGGTGGCAGTGCAGCTTTTTAACACTAAGGTACCAGAAATCCATAATTTGTGTTAGGTCTTTTAATATATATAATTTTTGTGGGGAAAATGGAAATTCTGCTCTAAATCTGTAGCTTGAATTAAATTGAGAACGTAAAAATTAATATTGTACTTAAATGTATGTTATTATCATAAATATTGATCAGCAAATAATTTTATAAAATTAGAACTTAGATATATAATTTCATTGTTCTACTTTATATACTTAAATGTATGTTGTTGTTGTTGTTGTTATGTAACTCATAGTGACCCTATGTACAATAGCCCTGAAACCTCCTCTAACCTGTGCCAACCTTACTGTCTCTGACACACCTACCCTCACTACCACAGCCTCTGAATCAATCCATCTCATCAAAGGTCTCCCTCTCTTGTGCTGTCCCTCCACCCTTCCAAGCATGATATCCCTCTCCAAAGACTGGTTCCTCCTTGCAACATGCCCAAAATATGTCAGATGAAGCCTCAGAATCCTTGCACCCAAGGAGCAGCCTGGTTTCACCCTCTCTAGGTTGAACCTGTTTGTTCTCCTGGCAGTCTATGGTAGAGCCAATACTCTTCTCCAACATCATAACTGAAAGGCATCAATTCTTTTTCTTTCATCCCTAGTAATTGTTCAGCTTTCAGATGCATAGCAAATAATTTCAAAGACTATGGTCTGAATCAAGCACAGCTTAATTTCCAGACTGACATTCTTGCTTTTCAGTACTCTGGAGATGTCCCAGGCAGCAGACTTTTCTAATGTAATTCATCTTTTGATTTCCTGGCTGCTAGTACCAAGAATGTTGATCGTGGAGCCAAGCAAACTAAAATTCTTAGCAATCTCAATCTCTTCACCATCCATCACGATGCTACCAATCAGCCCAGTGGTGAGAATCTCTGTTTACTTGATGTTGAGCTTCAATCCATATTTAAGGCTGCAGTCCTTGACCTTCTGCAGCAAGCACTTCAGTTCTTCCTCAATTTCAGCAAACAAGGTTGTGTCATCTGCTTAATATAGGTTATTGATGAGATTTCCTGCAATCCTGATTCCACACTCCTCCTCATAGAGCCCAGCCTCCTGGATGATCTGTTCTGCATATAGACTAAAAGGAAGATATGACTCATCCGTGGTATATTTTATCCTGATTTCGTACTATGTGATGTTTCCTTGCTCTTTTCTGATGAATGCCTCATGGTCCAAGTAGAAGTTTCACATAAGCACAACCAAATGCTCTGAGATTCCCATTTTTCTCAGAGTCAGCCACAGTTTATTGTGATCCACACAGTCAGATGCCTTTGCATAATCAATGAAACACAGACATTCCTCTGGTACTCTCTGCTCTCACCCAAGATCCATCTAATATTAGTTACAATATCCCTAGTCCCATGGCCTCTTCTAAACACAGTCTGCACATCTGGAAGTTCTCTGTTGATGAGTTGTTTCAAGTCATTTTTGGATATTTTTCAGCAGAATTTTTCTTGCATATGATAGTAATGATATTGTTTGGCAATTTCCACACTTTATTGGCCCACTTTTCTTTGGAATTGGAACAAGCATTGGCCCCTTCCAGTCAGTTGGCCAGATGGCTGTCCTCCAGATTTCTTGGCACACTTGGTGAGCACATCCAGAGCAGTGTCTGTTTGTTGAAATATGTCAGTTGATATGCTATCAATTCCTGGGGTCTTGTTTTGTTGTTGGTGTTTTTGCCAATTCTTTCAGAGCAGCTTGAACTTCTTTCTTCATCACCACAGATGAGAAAAGATAGATTGTTAAAAACGTCATTTCCCTTGGATCCCCAATCAGTACCCATGCTACAAACAGTTAATAAATCAAAAGATGTGCTTCACTGAGAAAATCTGCTGCCAAAGACCTCTACAAAGTGCTCCCAAAAGTAACGATGTTAGTTTTAAGCCTAAGATGCACCTGTTCCAAGCCACAGTATGTTCAATTGTTATGTATGTATATAAAAATTAGTGAATAAGGAAGAACAAAGAATCACTGTCTGAATTGTGATGGAGAAGATTGTTGAGTATAGTAATGACTATCAAAAGAACAAGTATATCTATCATAGAGGAATTGCAACCAGAATTCTCTTTAGAGGCAAAGATGGTGGATTTCATCTTGCATACTTTAGTCATGTTATCAAGACGGACAAGTCCTAAAAAAAGACATCACTCTGTGAAAGGCAGAGAGAGAATGAAATCTAAAATGACCGTCACCGAGATGGAGTGACACAGTGTCTGTAACAGGATAGAGCAAGGTTCAGATCTTTTATTCACTGAGATACTATGAGACATAGTCAACTTTATGGCAGGCACCTAACATCAACAACAACACATCTACTAAAGGATGTGCACCTGGAATATAATATATAACACTTTTGAGATAGATATATCCCAAAGACCTATAAATAGCCAGTAAGTGTCAATAGTTGTTCAATACCTTTATTCATTGTTGTCATCATGTGCCATCCAGTCAACTACAACTCATAATGACCCTATGCCCAATAGCTCTGAACTCTGCTCTACCTTGAGCCAATCTCACTGTCTGACACTCCTACCCTCATTACTCAGTTTCGGTGTCAATCCACCTCACCTAGGGTCTTCCTCTCTTGCACTGACACTCAACCCTTCTAAGCATGTTGTCCTTCTCCAAAGACTGGTCCCTCCTGGCTACATGTCCAAAGTATGCGAGACAGAGTCTCAAAGCCCTTGCCTCCATGGAACACCTTGGTTTCACCCTCTCCAGGCTAGACCTGTTAGTTCTTTTGTCTATTACAGGTATTTCAATACTTTTCTCCAGAATCTCAAGTCAAAGTCATCAATTCTTCTTCTTCTGTAATCCTTGTTCATTGTCCAGCTCTCCAATGCATACAAAGTAATTGCAAAGACCATGGAACAGATCAGGCACACCTTAGTTGCTAGACTGACATTCTTGCTCTTCAGGACTTTGAAGAGATCCTTAACAGTAGATTTGCCTAATGAATTAATAATTTGGTTTCCTGCCTCCTGGTGCCAAGAGTGTTGATTGTGGACCTGAGTACGCTGATATTGTTAACAATCTCAGTATCTTCTCCAACTATCATGATGCTGCCAACTGGCCCAGTGATAAGAATCTTCATTTTCTTGATGTTAAGCTTTAGAAGGGCTTGTAAATCAAAACCACAATGAGATATATCATTTCCTACACACTATATGTCTATTTTAAAAAAGATAGTTAATAGTAAATGTTGACAAAAATAAGGAGACACTTGATGGTTGGAATGTAATATGATGCTCCCTTTTGTAAAACAGTTTTACTTTTCCTTCATGTATTAAAGATATGAACCAGTAATTCCACTCCTAAGTAAATAACCAAAATAAATGAAAGCTTGTTGACACAAAAAACATATTGATGGATATTCATGGTGTCATTATTTATAACTGCTAAAAACTAGGAACCCTCCCAAAATGGCTACAAACTGATGAATAAATAAGCAAATGTAGAACTGATATAATGGAATATTGCTCAGTAAATACTAAAATACTGGTTCCTGTATGCTAAAACAAAGATGATACATGGAGAAACTTGTGGATTTGAACTGTTGTGTGCCTTCGAACTTGGAGCACAGCATCATGCCACTAGGCCACAAGGGCTATCTATATACTGACAGTAAAATAGTGGTCACAAGGATAGAAAAAGCAAAATTGGAGAGTGGATATAGAATTTCTTTTTGAGTTAAGATATGTACTAAAATTGATTATGACAATGGTTGCACAACTGGACAACTATATTTAGAGCATTGAAATGTAAAATTTAAAGAAGTTAATTTTATAGTATATAAGAAATATATCCACAAATTTGTTGTTTTTAAAAATCTCAAATTATAATAACAACAAAAAATATCCTAGTATTTTAAAAACTCATGAGTATATGATGTTTCATGAAATTCCTCTGTGTCAGCCAATTCTTTTTGTTACAGTGATACTGTATACTTTCTCTATCTTCATTTGCTGTTTCCTGGATCATTCAATATTCTTCTCATAGTATCCTTAAGTACTGGCATTTGAGGCTTGAATTTGTTCTTTATTTCCCTCATCTTAAGAAACACTGAGTAATTTCTTTTTTATTTTGTGACTCCACATATTCGCACATTATACTACTTTGGTTTGTCTTCTCAAATTGCCCTTTGAAATCCTGTTCAGCTGCTTAACTTCCTGTTTTTCTCTTTGCTATGGTTTCTCTGCATTCTAGTGCAATATTCAGAGTCTCTTCTGACATCCATATCAGTTTTGTTTTCTTCCTCTGTCTTTGTAATGATCTTTTATCCTCTCCTTGGGTGATATTCTTGATATCTTCCCACAGCTCAGCTGGTCTTCATTCATTAGTGCTCAAGACTTCAGACATATTCCTGAGATGGTTTTTAAATTCAGGTGGGATAGACTCAAGATCAAATATTCGTTCATGTTGATTTGTTTTAATTTTCTTTAGCTTCAGCTTGAATTTGATGGACGGTTTGACAGTCCTCACCTGGCCTGGTTTTTACAACTGATATTAAGCTTCTCTGATTCTTTCCACAGATGTAATTAGTCGAATTACTGTGTAGACCATCAGGTGAAATCCATGTATAAAGCCATCATGATGAAGGAGGAAGCTCATGCTGCTCTGAAAGAATTGGCAAAAAAACAAAGCTCCAGGAATTGATGGATACCAATTGATGTATTTCAACAAAGAGTCGCTGCCTTACATGTGCTCACTAAGCTGTGCAAAACAATCAAACACAGCTACCTGGCCAACTGAATGGAAGAGATCCATTTTTATTCCCATTCCAAAAAATAAGGTGATCTAACAAGAATGTGTGTGTTAGGGATACATCCTATCTCCATACCTTTTCAAACTATATGTGGATCTGGGAGGCTGGGCTTTATGAGGAGGGATGTGGCATCACAATTGAAGGAAGACTCATCAACAACCTGCATTATGCTGATAACACACCCTTGTGAGCTGAAACTGAGGAGAACCTGAGGCATTTATTACAGAAGGTCAAGGATTATAATGGATTGAAGCTCAACATCAAGAAAAAAAAAAGATTCTAAACCCTTGGCCAATTGGCAGCTTCATGATATATGGATAAGAGACTGAGATTTTTAACAACTTCTTGCTTGGTTCCACAATCAACACTCTTGGCACAGTAGTCAGGAAATCAAATGAGGAATTGCATTGGGAAAATCTGCTGTCAGGGATCTATCTAGAGTACTGAAGAACAACAGTGTTGATCTGGAGAGTAAGGTGAGCCTTATCCAGGACATGATCTTCACAATTGCTATGCATTAGAGAGCTGGATAGTAACTAAGGATAATAGAAGAAAGAGCAATGCATTTGTGTTGTGATGATGGAGAAGAGTGTTGAACATACTGTGGGCTGTCAGAGGACCAAAAGTCTGTCCTAGAGAGGGTGAAACCAAGCTGCTTCCTGGATTAAAAATTTTGAAGTTCTGTCTCACTGTCACATACTTTTCACATGTGGCCAGGCAGGACCAGTTTTTGGAGAAGGACATCATGCATGGAAGGGTAGAGGGACAGTGCAGGAAAGGAAGGCTCAAGATGAGATGGATTGACTCTGTGATTGGAGAAATGGGAATAAGTCTGTCAGAAATGATAAAATTTACTCAGGATAGGGATTGGAACTAATGTACATATAGTCACTATGATTTGCAGGTGACTCAATGGCACATAACAACAACACAACAGAGTGTGAAGATTATCAAAGTATTTAATTACTATAGCATGCAAGAAAAATTCTTCTTAAGATTACCCAGAAACGACTGGAACAGTACATCAGCAGAGAGCTGCCAGATGTGCAGACTGGGTTTAGAAGAGGTCATGGCACTGGGGACATCATAGACAATGTCTGATGTATCTTGGCTGAGAGCAGAGAATACCAGAGAAGGTCTGTTTTTCATTGACTATGCAAAGGCATCTGACTGTGTGGATCACAACACATTGTGGCTAACATTGAGAAGAATGGCGATTCCACAACACCTGACTGTGCTCAAGTGAAACCTGTATTTGGACCAGAAAGCCATTGTCAGAACAGAGCAAAGAAACACCCCATGGTTCAAAATCGTGAAAGGAGTGTGTCAAGGATGTGTCTTGTCCACATTCCTCTTCAATTTATATACGGAACAGTTAATTCGAGAGGCTGTGCTTTAAGAGGAGGAATGTGGCATCAGAATTGGGAGAAGACTCAATAACTTGTGATATGCAGATAACACAACCTCACTTGCAAAAACTGAGGACCTGGAGGATTTGCTGTACAATATGGATTTAAGATGACTGGGACAAACAACAGCACTGTATTAATAGAGAGGATACTGAGATTATTAACAATTTTAACTTGCTCAGCTCCACAATCAAAGCTCTTGGCACCAGTAGTCATGAAATCAAAAGGCAAATTGGATTAGGAAAATCTGCTGTCAAGGACTGCTTAAAAGCAATAATGTCAGTCTGGACACTAAGATAAACCTGGTTCAGACTGTGGCCTTTGCAATTGCATCAGAGAGCTAGACAATGACTAAGGATGACAGAAGGATAGATGCCTTGGGTTGTGTTGCTGCAGAAGATTAATGAACATGCCATGAACAATCAAGAAAACAAATGGGTCGGTCCTAGAGAAGTTGAAACCAAGTCGCTCCTTGAAGACAAGGATTTTGAAGCTCTATGTCACATAATCAGGCATGTTGCCAGAAAAGACCAGTCCTTGGAGAAGGATGTCATGCGTAGAAAGGTGGAGGGACAGGACAGGAGAGGAAAACCCTGGACGAGATAGATTGACACAGTAACTGGGGAAATGGGCTAGTTGTTCCAGGGACAGTGACAATGCCTCAAGACAGGGCAGAGTTCAGAGCTATTGTCCATCAGGCTGCTATGAGTCACAGGTGAGTTAATGACACATAACAACAACAACAACAACAATGTTTTTAAAACTGTAAAAAAATATGGGATATCTTTCTGGAGAGTATTAAGTAACTTCACTGAAGAACGTAAAGAAAGAACTGTGTAAATGAAGCTGCATCCACTGATGGGAAGATTCAAGGACTCAAAATCAATTAGGTTTCCATATCAACCTATAAAATCAATACAATCCCAAACAAAAATTCCAGTAAGAAATTGCATGAAAATCGACAATTTTATTTTAAAACTTGTTTATAAGAAAGAACTCTTTTAAAAAAAATTAGATAAAATGATGTAAAATAGTGCCCCCAAATAGCCAAGTAGATTAATATTCCAAAAGCAGATGTGTATAAATATAGAAGAATTTGGTACGTGAAATAAATTTTATATAAGTTAGGAAAGGAATGTAAATGAACAAACACTGCTTAGATAAATGCAAATATTTTTGTTATATTTTTAATTTAATATTGCACTTCCGGATTCTGAATTCTAATATGCTTAAAGAGTAATATGCATCCAATTGTTCCTTTATCCAATTTTATCTTAGCAGTCTGAAAAATGGTTTCATTGTAGCATTAGCTAATGCCATGAAACCCAATATAGATTCTAATTGTCTCAAAAATAAGAGACCAACAACAGAAAATAAGCTTGGGGAAGTCTAGCTCTAGTTCCAGATCTCACTTCTTCTTTTCTTCTAACACAGGATTCTCTTTTATGTTACCTTTAATGGACCATCCAAAGGAAGAGAAATCAGGACTCTCTTCATTGTTTCTCTAGCTCACTATTCCTAAGAAGTGATGCTTCCTCACTTCTGTTCTTTGGTTGTTTTATTTTGTTTTCCTTTGCAGGTTCTACTAGCCCATGAGGTCAGCATGAAAAGAATCAGCAAATGCAGGTCACAGCAAACATTGCCACGCTGAAAAAATGACTGGGGATCACTGAGGATGTCAGTGAGATCAAACCATTCTAAAATAGTTATATATTATTTACTTTTTGCATCCTAATCATTTTATCAATGTAGAAGAGCATTTTCCAGGAGCTAGCATAAATTGCAATATGGCAACAGACTGTATGCATAAACAGATAACAAACTCAAACTCATTGCCATTAAGTTAGGACCAATTCATAATTGACCATCCAGAGAATATATATGAGACCGAAAATTACACAGGAGGAGGCTGACCATCTTTCTTTGAAGAAGCTTCTGGTGGGTTCAAACCATTAGAGAAGTGTGACTTATATGTTAACAGTACAACTCCTAATGGACTATGTCTCAGAGCTTCCAACAGAGAAGAGAATTGTAATATTATCTACTAGCCCAGATATTTAAAAGGAAATTCTGGTGGCCTACTGGGAGTCACACCATCAACCCACGGGCAGGTGGTTCAAATATGCCAGTTGTTCTGAGTCAGAAAGATAGAAACTTTTCTACTGTGCAATTTACAGCCTCTGGAACACTGCTGGAGGGTCAGCTATGAGTCCATTCTGACTGGATGGCAATCGATTTGTGGTTTCTTTTGAGATGTTTGAAAGAGTTATGGAAATGTAAAACAAAGCTATAGGTTTTTTTTCCTTTTGATAATATACTTAGTTTCATAAAAATATATTGATATGTGATATATTTCTTATTCCTAATTTTTATCTCTATTACAGTAAAAAGTGAGTAATATAAACAAAATCTCTTGGGATTGAAAGTAATTTTAATAGTTGAAAAGAGTCCTAGAGTTGCTATAAATCAGAGTTGACTTGAGGCATCTAACAAAAACAACATCATAAAGTTCAGGGCACTAGCATTTTAAAGGCCACTTGATTAAATTTACATAAGGTAATGAAGTTACCTATGTTATGCAGATGACACAACCTTGCTTGCTGAGGAAAACCTGAAGTTCTTGCTGCAGGTCAAAGTGTGTAGTCTTCAATATGGGTTGAACATCAAGGAGGCAAAGATTGTCAGCACTGGACCAATTGGCAGCATTATAACGGATGAAGATGAAATTGACTCCAAAATCTACACTTTCAGCACAGACAGGAAATTAAAAGGTAAAATGCATTGGATAAATCTGTTGTCAGGGACCTTTGCAGACTACTGACAAGCAACAATGTCAGTATAGCGACTAAGGTATCCCTGATTCAGTCCATGGTCTTCACAATTACTTGATGTATATAAGAGAGCTGGATATTAACTAAGGATGATAGATGAATTAATGCCTTTGAGTTGCAGTACTGGAGAAGAACCTTGAACATACCATGGGCCACCAAGATAACAAACAGTTCTGTCTTAGAGATGGTGAAACCAAGTTTCTCCTTGGAGACTAGGATTTTGAAGCTTTGTCTTACATACTTTGGGCATTTTGCCAGGATGAACCAATCCTTGGAGAAAGGCATCATGCTTGGAAGGGTGGAGGGATAGTGCAGGAAAGGAAGACCCTGGATGAAATGGACTGATACAGTAACTAGAGCAATGAAGGTAGGTGTATCAGAGTCAATGAGACTGGCCCAGGACAAAGTAGGCATCAGAGCTATTGTACATATAGGGTCACTATGAGTCACAGGCAACTTGATGGCACCTAACAAAAAAATAAAGTTGAAAACTCATTTTCAGAACCGACTCATAGCTTCAGCTGTTTTCCAAAATTGTAAATTGCAAAGGAAGCTTGCCCATCTTTCCCCTACAGAGTCATTGGTGGATTCAAACCACCAGAGAGACACCACTATTGGCTTTGTAACATAATGGAGGAGCTCTGCTGGACTAGTGGTAAGAAGTTGCACTGCAATCCCAAAACTAGATGGTTCATATCTACCATCTGCTTCAGGGGAGAAGAATGAGTAATGCCCTCCCATACTATTTATGGCATCTAAAAACTCATTGGGTCAGCTATGAGTCAGATCCTACTCAAAAAACACATAATGACATCACTAGAGTGCTCTTAAGATAACGAAGTTTGTAGTTAATCCTCAATAAACATCTCTTAACATATGAGTGAATAAAAGAATAACTAGTAGGATTTGTAGAATACAAGAATGCTATTGTTTTGTGCTGTCAATTAGAGCTGTCCCTTAGCTGACCCTCCGGTGAGTTTTCAGAGCCAGTTAATCACACAGAAGGAGAAAGCTCATCCTTCATTCACAAAGCAGCTGGTAGATTTGAATCCTGTGCCTTTGGAATTGCAATGCAGTTTCTTACCAGTGGGCTACCAGAGATCCCGGCAAGAATAGTTTTAACTAAATACCATTTATACAATTTTTAGCATAGCACTTGTTTATTTCATAGTGAATATGTAAAGCATGAAGGTTTCCCTCCTTGATTCCAGAAAACCAGCACCACCAAACTCTGACTTGAGAATTTGACATGCCACTTATATCTCAGATTTCACAGATTTATGTGCATTTTCCAGGAGAGGGCAGTAAAATTATTATTATACTATGAAAATTTCTGACAGAAGTGTCTACAGGATTTTTTTCCTAAAATTTACAATAGTCACTGAATATATTGACTTTATTAATAAAACAGGATTAGTTTCTGGCTTTAGGAACTCTTCTTTTTTTTTAAAAAAAAAAAAGCAAGAAAGCATTTGGGGATCCCTGACGCCTCAGGGGTATCCCAAAAACCAAACAGGACAATCGAGTTTGGGAGAGAAAGAAACAAGTTGAGGAAAGACTCACTTTCTCAGCTGCCACATTGAGCTGTGAGAAAAAGAGCTGACTTGAACCCTCCTGGACACAAACTGCTTAAGGTGGCACCTCTGATCTCATACCACTCAAGAGAAAAAGGAAGACATTAGACTTTAGGAGAGAAGATGACATCAGGTGAGACCCTCTTCCCTAGAGCCAGAACTTTCAGGTGCAGCAGAGAAAGGGAGCTGAAACTCACCTGGTGAAAGTTTCTTCTATTTAGGCATGGCTGCTGCCATGGAGCCATCCCAGGGACCAAACAGGACAATAGACTTTGGGACAGAAAACTACAAGCAGTAAAAAGACTCACTTGACTCACTTTCTCAGCTAGCACACAGAACCTCAAGAAAGCAAGCCGATTTGAAACCCTCATGTACAGAAACTGCTTAAGTGAAGCCACTCAGCCATTCCACAGACAAAGGAGGGAAACAGATTTTGGGAGAAGGGATCTTGATAAAATGAGGTTCCTACAGTGCTGTATTACAGACATGAGAGAACTTGAAAGACTTTAGGAAAGGCAAATTTTCCCAGAAGTGACTTCAAGTAGAATGTGACCCACCCCATAGATTGAACATTTTAAGCTGAAAACTAATCAATAACATCATAAAGATAAGAAATATCAACAAATTACATAGACACAATAGAAACAGCCTAACATTTATCCAGGAAATCTTCACATAATGTCAACAAAGCACCAGGCAGCTTCAAATACTAAAAAACAAAACAAAACAAAAAACAAGTCTTATCTTAAAAAAGCAGAGTATATTAGAAACCCAATGAATACCCCAAAGTCAGGAAGGCAGAAGATATATATTGATATGGAGGCATTCAAATAGCTACAGATGACAGTACAAAAGATGGAAGAAACAAAAAGCCAGAATTAAAAGACATACCCTACAGGCAGAGAAGCAGAAGTAACATATTTTTGCCAAATTATTTGAACAGCTACTGATAAGAAAGTGAATTCTCCAGAGACAGGCAGCCAGAATAAATATGTGGATGAGGAGGAATTTGAACAACTGTGGGCGGGGGAGGGGGGGAGGAATGCAAAAGATGGGAGAATTAAAATGATAGATAAAGAGTAAAAAAACTCAAAAAATAATTTCAAGACAGAGGGGATAGAGTCAGCAAAGTACCGGAAATAAGAAAAAATATGAATATGTAGTCCAGAATATTAAGACTGAAATGGTAGAAGTGTTCAACATGCTGGAGGGACAATAAAGTAGAACAGAAGAGAGAGAGGAGAATCAGTGACCTGGAAGACAAAAACCTCCATAGAAATATACTAGGGGGAAAAATCATAGATGAGACATAAAGATAATGAAGAAAACATGAAATTCCAAAATATAAGAACAAGAACAGGGAAATTACTGAGAAAATTCGAGAAGAGGTATTAGAAGAAAATTTCCCCCGTAATATGAAGAATGAAAAAATCCACATTCAAGAAGCTCAGCAAACATTTAGACATATAATTGTCAATTTAAAAAAAAAAAAATAAGGATCTTCTTGTTATGTGCTGTCTAGTCACCTGCAACTCACAGCAACCCTATATACAACAGCTTTGAAGCCTGCCCAGTCTTGACCCAGTATCACTGACTATAACATACATACTGTCCCATTGCCCTACTTACTGTATTAATCCATCTCATCTGGGGTCTTCCTTTTCTGGGCTGTTCCTCTACACTTATGAGCTTAATGTCCTTCTCTAAGGATCCATCTCTGCTGCCTACCTGCCCAAAGTATGAGAGACAAAGCTTCAAAATCCTAGCCTCCAAGGAGAAATTTGGTTTCACCCTAAGACAGACCTATTTGTTTTCTTGGTGGTCCATGTTGTGTTCAAGACTCTACTCCAGCACCAAAACTCAAAGACAGCAATTCTTCTTCTATCATCCTTCATCAACATCTAGCTCTCTGATGCATAGCAGGTAATTGTTAAGACTATGGCCTGAATCAGGCACACCTTAGTCTCTAGGTTGACACCATTGCTTCTCAGGACTCTGGAGAAGTCCCTGACAGCAGGTTTACCTAATGTAATTTGTCTTTTGATTTTCTGACTGCTTGTGCCAAGAGTGTTGATGGTGGAGCTGAGCAAGCTATAACTGTTGACAACCTTAATCTCTTCTCCATCTGTCACAGAGCTTTTGATTGGCTTACTGATGAAACTCTGTCTTCTTGATGCTGAGCTTCAATCAATATTGAAAACTACAGTCTTTGACCTTCTGCAGTAAGCACTTTAGGTCTGCCTCAATTTCAGCAAGGTTGTATCATCTGCATAGCATAGGTTGTTGATGAGTTTTCCTCCAATCCTGATGCCACAATGCTCTTCACAAAGCCCAGCCTCCCAAATGATCAATTTCCCACCTAGATTGAAAAGGATGGAGACAGGACACATCCTTTTTTTTAAAAGACACATTCTTGATACTCCCTGATTTTGATATTTCCTGATTTTGAACCATGTAGTGTTTCCCTGCTCTGTTTTGAGGACTTCTTCCTGGTCCAAATACAGGTTTCTCATAAACACAATGAAGTGTTCTGAGATTCCCATTCTCCTCAAGGTTAACCACAATTTGTTATGATCCACTTAGTCATATGCCTTTTCATAGTCAATGAAACACAGATAGATATCTCTCTGGCACTCTTTGCTTTCTGCCAAGATCCTTCTGACATTGGTTATAATGTCTCTAGTGCCACAACCTCTTCTGAATCCAGCTTGCATTTCTGGTAGTTATTTATCAATATACTGTTCCAGTTGTTTTGGATCATGAGAAAAACAAAGAATTAAATACAATGGAGAAATAATTAGATTAAGTTCTGATTTCTCAACAAAAACCATTCAAGCAAGAAGACAGTGGGATGACATATATAGAAAGTGGGAGGAAAACAATTGCCAACAGAAGATCCTGTACTCAGCAAAGCTGTCCATTAAGTATAAAGAAGAAATCAGATAATTTGGAAAAAAAGAGTAAATTAAACCTATCATTATGAAAAGATATACTCTGATGAATTTGAAAACCTAGAAGAATGGACAAATTTTTTAAACTCATCCCTACCAAGATTGATACAGAGAGATATAGAACACTTGAACAAACTCATCACAAAAGAGAAACTGAGTATGTCATAAGAAGACTCCTCCACAAAAAATCCTGGACAACATGGCTTCACAACTGAATTCTACCAAACATTCAGAGAAGATCTATCACCAATATAAGTTATTTTAAAAAATAGCAAAAAAAGGAACGCTCCCAGAGTCATCCTAGGAAGCAAGCATAATCTTAATACCCAAATCAGGCAAAGATATTATCCAAAAAAGAAAACTACAGACCAATATCTCTCATGAACTTATGTTCAAAAATATGCAAAAATCTTTAGCAAAGTTCTGGCAGATAGAAACAGCACATCAAAACAGTAATTCATCATGACCAAGTGGGATTAATAAAGGATGATTCAACAGTCAATATAATTAGCCACATTAACAAAGCAAGTAACAAGAACCACATAATCCTACCAATTGAAGCAGAAATGCATTTTGCAAAATCCAACACAATTTCCTGATTAAGACACTCAGTAAAATTGGAATAGAAGGGAATTTCCTCAACATAGTGAAAAGTAATATGCAAAACCAGGAGCCAATATCATCCTCAAAGGAGAAAGAATAAAAACATTTTCCTTGCAAACAAGGATCAGGCAACGATGCCTATTTTTACCACTCCTATTCAATATTGTAGTGGAAATGCTTACTAGAACAATATAACTGGAGGAGAAAATAAGACATTTAGATCTCTCTATAAAGAGGTGGTTAAACAATCACAAAATGCTGATGATATTATAGTGTACACAGAAAACCCCGAGGACTCAACAAAAACCCATTAGACCTAATGTACCAATTTAGTAGGGTGGCAAGATACAAGATCAATATACAAAAGTCATGGTATATTCATACAATGGAATACTTGCAGCCTGCAGAAGCAATGATTTTGAAAATCACTACCTAACTTGGGATCCTTGGAACTAAAGAGCATTATGCTAAATGAACTAACTCAGTTTAGTATTGTATAAGACTGTTATTTTAGAAATGGGAAGGTAACTAGTATAATGTGTATGAGGATCCAAGAAGGAAAGGTAGGAGCAGAGGGGTGGAGATGGGCAGGAGAATAGTGATAAGGTCACACAATCTGATGAATAAAGGGAGGATGGGTAAAGGAAAAGGGAAAGATCCAGTGTGAAAAACAATGTATACAAACTTTGTAAGTAAACCAGTATAAAATAAAATTTTTACTTTAAAAAAAAAAA
>NW_006399918.1:3771504-3789095 GCF_000299155.1 Elephantulus edwardii
TTGGACTGCTACCTGCAGAAAGCTAAAACAAGATCCACATTTCACAACACACATAAAAATCTACTTCTAGATGGATCAGAGACTGACCTGAGGGTAAAGCCTCAAACCATAAAGATCGCAAGATTAAAAATGAGACCAAGCTTAGAAGGCCTAGCCTAGGGTTTAAATAGACTGACAAAGTCAGAAATGCACAATCAGGAGAGGATGAAATTTATGAATGGGACCTTCTAACGATTAAATCTTTGTATGTATCAAAATCTTTCTGCAATAGGGTGAAAAGAAACTGTACCAACTGGGGCAAAAAAATACCTGGCAATACTATCTCAAGCAAGGTTCTTAAGACAAAAGTTTAGTTACAGGACCCCCAAATGAAAAAAACTGACAACCAAATTAGAAAATGGAAAAAAGACATGGAAAAGCTTCACAGATGACATTTTTCTGAGCAATAAACAAATGAAGAATTCTCAAAATCACTGGCAATAAGAGAGATGCAAATCAAGACCACAAATGAGATACCATCTCATGCCAGTAGCAGTAGCAAAGTTTAACCAAACAGCAAACAATAAATGTTAGAGAGTGTGTGGTGAGATTGGAAACTTCATACACTTTTAGTGAGATTGTAAAATGGTACAGCCACTCTGGAAGGCAGTTTGGCATTTCTTAAAACAGCTAAACATAGAAACTCCATATGACCTTGCTATTCCACTGTTAGGAATACACACCAAGGAAATGAGAGCTAAGACAGATTTGTATACTGATGTTCACAGCATTATTTTTCACCATTGTAAGGATATGGAAACAGCCCAAATGTCCAAGTACAACCAAATAGATTGAGAAATTGTTGTACATTCACACAATGGAATACAATACAGCAATCAGGAGCAACAATTTTTGAAAAATGTTTAACAGGTAAATTTCCCCATCACCTCATCTTACAGAAATCTGACTTCTCTTTTCTAACTATCCTGGCTGCTGGTATCAAAGGTGTTGAGTTTGGATCCAAGTAAGATGAAACCATTGACAACTTCAATCTTTTCTCCGTCTATCATGATATTTCATATTGGTCCAGTGGTAAGAATTTCTGTTTTCTTGATGTTGAGATACAATCAATATTGCAGGCTATATTCTTTTATTTTCTGCAGCTACAAATCCTCTTCACTTTCAGTAAGCAGAGTTGTGTCATCTGCCTCATGAAGGGTATTTATAAGTCTTCCTCCAACCCTGATGCCACAATCTTATTCATAGAGTCTAGCTTCATGACTAATTTGCTCAATATACACATTGAATAGGTATGGAGAGAGGATACAACCCTAACACACTCCTTTCTTAATTTGAAACCATGTAGTGCTCCCCTGCTCCGTTCTTACAACAGACCTCTTGATCTTGATCTAGGTATAGGTTTCATATGAGCACAATTAAGTGTTCTGAGATTCCCATTCTTCTCAATATTAGTTATAATTTTTATGATCCACACACTCAAATGCCTTTGCATACTCAATAAAGCATAAATATATATTCTTCTGGTATTCTTTGCTTTCAGCCATGATCCATCAGCAATGATATCCTTGGTGCCATGGCCTCTTCTAAATGCTGCTTGAACTTCTGGAGGCTCCATATATATGTACTATTCTAGTCATTTTTTAATGACCTTCAGCAGTATTTTGCTTTCATGTGATATTAATGACATTTTAAAATAATTTCCACATTCTTTTGGATCACCTTTCCTGAGAATGGGGACAAATATAGATCTCTTCCAGTCAGTGGCCAGAAAACTGTCCTTCAAATTCCCTGGCATAGACTGGTAAGCACATTTAGTAGTTGAAACATGTCAATCAGTATACCATCGATTCCTGGGGCTTTATTTTTTGCCAAAGACATTAGTGCCTCTTTAACTTCTTCCTTCATTACCATTTACTTTTGTTTATAAGATGAAATGTTTCAATGTCAATTTTTGTTTAGTACAGTGGCTGTGTATTTCCTCTATGTTCTTTTGATGCTTCTTGAATCATTCAGCAAATTGTCCACAGTATCCTTCAATATTGTGACTGGAGATTTAATTTTGTTTCTTAGCTCTTTCAGTTTGAGAAATGCCAAGCAAGTTCTCCTCTTTTAATTCTCCAATTTCAGCTCTCTGTGCATTCCATTATAATACTTTGACTTGTCTTCTTGAGCTGCCCTTTTCTTTCATCTCTTTTACTTTAGCATCTTTTCTCTTTGTTTGGGCTTCTCTACACTTTAGTACAATTTTCAGAGTCTCTTCTGACATCCATTTCAGTGTTGTCTTTCTTTTCTATCTTTGTAATGATCTTTTGCTCTCTTCGTGAATAAAATCCTTGATGTCATTACATAACTCATCTGGTCTTTAATCATTGGTGTTCAATGCTTCAAACCTTAAGATAATGTTTAAATGCAAGTGGAATAGACTAAAGATCATATCATAGTTTTCATACACTTGTTTTAATTTTCTTTGGCCTTGTACAAGATTAATTGAAGGTCTATTCCACAGTCTTCTATCCCTGGCCTGGCTTTGACTCCTAACATTGAGCTTTTCCAACAATACCCTTCACAGATGTGGCCAATCTGATTACTATCCAGTCCATCAGCTGAGGCCCATGTGTAAAGTCATCAATTGCGTTTTGTTTTGTTTTTTTTAAAAAAAGAATTTGCAATGAATAAATCATTGAACATACAAAATTTGATCATTCTATTTCTAAAATAATCTATGCACCAAGTCAATACTTTCTGACTCACAGTTTAGGAGGCTAGAAGTCTGAATTCAGGGAACATATTTAGGGGGTGGCTTTCTCTATTTGCTCTGGATGAAATCCTCATCTCCTTTCAATATCTGTGGGCCTAGTGTTCCGTAGACATCTCCATATGTCATGCCATCAATCTTCCCCTGTGTCTAGGTGGATCTCAACACAGGGACCCCAGGTCCAAAGGTTATATATGCCCTACTTTCAGATCTTTTTTCCGGGTAGTACTGAAGTTCGTGTAATCTTCTCTCACTTCTCTTTTTATCTCTTAGATAAAGGTTATATTTCAAGGTAACTCTTCTAACATCAGTGTGATCTGAGTAAAGGTACTGAATAACACACTTATCCCCTTACAATTGGTTGACTGATCACATCAGACCTTATGTTACTGGAAAATGATTGCATTATTATACAACTTCCAAACCACAGAGAACCTTGGGCCAGGCAAGTTTACACAATTGATATCTCCTATCCTACATAGGATCTTGGTCCAATATGAACTATTCCAGGTTGTGTTGGTGTGTGTTTTTAATTTCTGTACAAATTCAAAACATGGTTTGAAGCATACAACTCAAACTTACAGTGTCAAATCTATACCATTAAAGCAAAGTGTAAACTATAATAAATTATGTAAGTAACTAAGCTTATAATTAATTTAAATTAGATGTTTGAAAGGCAATTTGTTATAAAGAATGTTTGTGCAGGAAACTTGATTGCCAATAGTTTTAATATAGTGATACTTTCAGAAACAAATTACAGGCTATATATGTATATGTTTATATATATTATCCAGTGAATAATTTAAATCAATCACATTGGCTGCCACCATGGGTTCAAGGACAACAGAAATTGTAAGGATAGTATAGGATCAGATAAAGTTTCATTTTGTTCTGTCACTGTGAATCAAAGCAATTTCCATAACGACTAACAACAAATCAAACTGCCTTCTACACACATAAAAAGCTCCAAATGTGTGGTGACCACAGAGAGTGGAACTGGGGAAATACCCTAGATGAGACAGCCAGGGGATTCTGGTCATGTGAACTGAGTTCACAGGACAATTAGATCTGATTCCTGTGATTACTTCTGGCTGGAGAAAAGCCATTTGAAGTAATAAGTTGCGTGGAGGTGAGTGGGGAATGCCATTCTCAAGCTTAGGATAAAAAAAACAAAGAGGAATGTTCAGGGAGGTGATTTCTGAAAGTGGCATGAAATTGACTTAATAAGGTAGAAAAATTAGCAGATCAGAATTGGAGAGTTCAGTGACTGAAGAAAGTAGCTAAGAAAATCAGAAGAACAAAGAGAGGGGCAAGAGAAGCCAAGTATGCTTAGAGAGTCTCTTCCTTTAATGTTTTTTTGTTTGTTTGTTTGTTTGTTTTAACCACCTAATGCTTCAGGCAGGAGCGGCATCCACTTCTGAAATGGCTTGCCTCCGGAAACTGTACGAACAGTGCTCAGGCCTTTCGTTCATAGGGTCTCTATGAGTCGTCTGTGACTCGACGGCGCCTAACAACAACAACAACAATGCTTCAGATCCTAAAGGTGACAAAAAGTTAAACTGGCCCACATGCTTCTTTTGGGATACATTAAAACCTACTACTCTTGAGTCAGTTTCAACTCATAGCAAACATTTATTGACTTCCAAGTCTGTGAATCTTAACAGAAAGAGATAGCCTCATTTTTCTCCTACATGGTAGCTGACGGACTCAAAATTACTGACTTGTTGGTTAACAGTGCAATGTCTAATGCACTATGCCATCAGAGCACTTTTATGGTCCATAAAATCCAACTCACTGGGTTTCTGAGGCTGTGAATTATAGGAGAGGAGACTGTCCATCTTTCCCCACAGAACTAAAGAACCAACCTCAAGAGAAGTGCTGAACTTTGGGTTAAGGGTGCAACCCTCTGCTGACTAGAGCTCCTTGTGATACATTTTTATTGCTGTTAGCTGATGTGAAGTCCACTGTGACTCATAGAAACACAATGAAAAAAAATATCTGAAACTTGCCCAATCTTGCTCCATCCACATGATCTCTGTCATTCTCAAACTCTATGGTAGTCACTCTGTCAATCCATCTCATTGAATGCTTTCTTCTCTTTCATTGGCCTTCTGATGTCTTTCTCCAAGACCGATTTTTTTCCTAAAAATATGCCCAATATAAGGGACATGAAGTTTACCATGCTTGCCTCTAAGAAGTATTCTGTCACTAGTTCCTTCCAGATAGATTTGTTTGTTCTTTGGCAGTCAATACTCTGCCAAAACCACAATTTAAAATTATTTCTTCTTCTTCTCTCTTCCTCATTCATTTTACAATGTTCAGATGCATAGGAAGTAACTGAAAATACCATAGCTTGGATCAGATTCACCTCAGTCTTTAGGTTGACATCCTTGCTCTTTAGTACTTTGAAGAGATGACTGACAGCAGACTTCACCAAAACAACACGACTTTGATTTCTTGACTGCTGCTACCTTGGGTGTTGATTGTAGATGAAATTGGCAAGTTCAATCTTTTATCTTTGTATCATGATGTTTCCCATTGTTCCATTGGTAAGGATTTTTGTTTTCTTGATGTTGAGATGATGTAACCTACAATTAAACTGTAGTCTTTAATCTTCTGCAGTAAGTGTTTCAAGTCTTTTTCATTCTCTGCAAGGAAATAATACAGTAGTTGCATACCATTTCTATTCAATTAGAAAAAGCAACAAATCTAGAGTAATTTTTTTATATAAAAACATCTAAAAATGTGTGTGTGTGTTATTTGATTACCATAACTGACTTAATGTGTTATATCATTTTTTTTTGGCCTGAGAAACTTCCTGTTATATTCATGTAATATATGCCTGCTAGAATCAAATATTCTGTTTTGGTTTCTCTAAAAATTATTTAACCTTCATTTTTAAAACAAAGTTTTGCTAAAATTTCTATTCAACAGTTTTTTGCTGTTGGAGTTTTTGTTTTGTTTTCTTTCCAGCACTTTAAATATGTTTTCCCAATGACTTCTGACTTCCACTATTTCTAATGAGATGTCAACTGTTAATCTGTAATTGTGGTTCCCTTGAGCATGATGATTTGTTTCCTCTGGTCACTTTAAAGGTTTTAACCTTGTCTTTGCCTTATAAACATCTGATAAAAATGTTTCTTGTGGTGTATCTCACTGGGCCTTTTATATGAAGTCTGCATTGTGTGTGTGTGTGTGTAGTCACATATCTCATTATACTTGGAAGCAAGATTGAACGATGAACCACAGTGTAAACCAAAATAGAGGGTGAATTCAAGTATCTTTTTTTTTTTTTCAAGTATCTTTTTTTTAAACAGTAAGGCAATGTATATTTTTTCTCCATCTCTTCTTTTACAGAGCACTTTCCCACAGATAGGGCTCAGATCAAGATAGGATTTCCAGAGGAATAAATGGATTGCCAAAGTGGCAAGGTAAGTTTATTTTCAGTCTTCTTAGCCTGGACTGTTGAATCTGCAAACTCTCTTTCAAAAAATCATCTGGTTACTCAGGTGGGAAACGAGTTTAATACAGGGACATTTCTTCTCTATTCTAGATTTTGCTATCACCTGCCTTTGAGTTGACTATTACTCATTGTAACTTTATGAACAACAGCCACCACTTGTCTGTCAGTGTGCCATACTGGGGTGACTCAGGACTTGCCATAATACTGGAAGATAGGTCATAAGTCCTTCAAATACAAGCAGGATCATCCATGGTGGGCAGATTTCAGCAGAGCTCACAGACAAGACAGACTAAGAAGCAGGAGTAGCTGTTCACTTCTGAAATAACAAGCTCTTGGAAGCCTTATCAATAATGTAAAAATATCCTAGAGTTAATAGTGTTTAATTACATAGACAAATTTATGAGTTGCATGCCTCCTCTTCCTTTCTTTTACACATGACCCTGATTCTATTTAAGACATTTAAAATATTCTGAAACTTTTTAAAAAGTAAAAACCACCTCAGTCTATCACAAATACTTTTGTTTAGGCATCCTACTTTTCCTCTAAATATTAAAACAACAAAAGACAAAAAACAAAGGTATAGGATTTTTTTAACATTCTCTACGATTTTTTTCCCTTATAGCACTTTGGCTTTTTTTTTTTTATGTTCTTAGCTAAGCAGCATCATGCTAGATAGGGAAGAGACTGAGATTGTTCAAAGCTTTAGTTCGCTTGGCTCCACAATCAACACTCTTGACGCCAGAAGCCAGGAAATGAAAAGACGAATTGCACTGGCAAAGTCTGCTGTCAGAGACCACTCCAAAGTACTGAAGAGCAATGCTTTCATTCTGGACACTAAGGTGCACCTGATCGAGACCAGGGTCTTTGCAATCACTTGCTATGGTTCAGATAGTTGGACAATGACTAAGGATGATAGAAGGAGATTTGATGCCTTTGAGCTGTAATGCTAGAGGAGAGTATTGAATAACCATGAACCACTAAGAGTACAAACAGACTCATCTGAGAGAGTGGCTGCTCAGGATGCTCCTTGGAGGCATGGATTCTGAAGCTTTGTCTGACATACTTTAGACATGTAGCAAGGAGGGACCAGTCCTTAGAGAGGGACTTCATGCTTGGCAGGGTGGAGGAACAATGCAGGAGAGGAAGATCCTCAATGAGATGGATTGATTCAGTGACTGGGGTTATGGGAGTAGTGTGTCAAAGACAGCGAGTTTTTCACAGGATTGAGCAGGGTTTAGGGTTGTTGTATAAAGGGTCACTATGAGCTGCAGGTGATTCAATGGCATATAACAACAACAACAACAGCTCTTTTATAAAATAGGTAATATACTGATACAGTATAGAATCCAAAAGAGAAAACAGGTTTACCACTAATTATTAGTTTTCTTCTGAACTTGTCTCCTTTTGTCTCTGGAAATATGTCCAAAATGATCTGCTTATAAGACAAGGTTGAACTGACTTTTTTTTTGTTCAGAGAGCACAACTTTGGTAGAGTCTTGGTAATATCTAATAGAAGAAGTGTAAAACTGACTAAGTTATGGAATTTTTAAGTCTGCTTTATGATGAGGCTTTCAATTCCTGGACTTAATTATGTAGGCTTTGGTAAGACTCAACAAGAATTGAGGACTCAGTTAAGGTGAGACTTTTGAAGTGAAGGATTCAAGTGCTTATCTGATTATCTTTTAGAGTAAGCAATCTAATTTATGCTATCTACTAAAAAGCTGTATAGTTTGAGGGCAATTTACATGAGGTTTTATGTTTTTATTTTTACTTTAAGTTCCTTAAAAATATCAATAAAGTTATTTGCAACTTTTATATTTCTAGGCAAAATAATTACTGTTTTTGGAATAGTCACGCCATGCTGATGAAGATGATGCAATAGCAAAGTCCTATTACTGAAGGCAGCTTACTAATGGTATATCATATAAAGGTAGTTAGTAAACCACCTTTCTCCTACCTCTTCACTCCATTTCTCTTCCAGGAAGCATATAGTATATAAATATATAGATATACTTTATATATTCAAGCAAATACATAAGCACATATGTTCTCATATATATAATAATACATTCACCCTCATATTTGGCAATAAATTAACTATCATTTCCTAGAGTGTTTATTAGAATTGTCTGAATTTTAAAATAATAGTATAATATTCTGTGTCATGTATATGTCATTATTTAACCCCGTTTCCTACTGATAGACACGTTGACCTTTTTATTTTTGTTTTAGGTTGTTGCCATCATAAATATTTCTGTAATTTCAAACTTTATAAAAAGGCTTTCCTGGACCATTAGTTTGATGTTTGGCACAAGGCTGGGTGAGGCTAATTATGTGACTGAGGTGAATAGTACCGTTTGGGTAGGAATATGCAAAGTATATAGAAATTAATGATGGGATTGGTCAGTATTACCATACTGCCAGGCTTATATTAAGTAGATTTAGATACAAGATGAGAATCTTGCCACCAGCAAGAAAGGAACAGAGAATATAACATGTATTACTCAGATTAAGGTGTTCCTGTGACAGATGAAGACAGGCAAAGATGAAGGCTACACAACACAACAGTAGTAGAGAGACAAACATGAGACAGAGGTGATTTGAGACTGCTACACCATGGAGTCAGAGGCAAGGGTGGGTGGAAAGGAGGTCACCAAAGTTGCTGGAGGGCCAAGATGAGAAGAACACCTTAATTAGTAGAACTGATATAGTCCGTTGCAAGTTCCACTGCTAAACCAAAGGTGGTACCTCTCTGGCCATTAGAATCCACCAGCCCACCACCAGGATCTGCAAGATAAAGATGGATCATCTTTTCTCATGTGATTTACTGCCTCTGAAAGCCCCCTGGGGGTCATCTAGGAGTTCTGACTCAATGGCAATTTTTTGTTTGTCACTGAAAAAGATGGGCAATCACCTTCTATCTGATTAACAGCTTCAAAAACCTGCTAGAGGGTTAGCTATGAATCAATTCCAACTGGACAACAAGAATTTGACTTTCTTTAAGAGAGCATTTTAACACTGAGCTAAAGCATGAGACTGAATGTTAAAAGGCTTGTGAGCACACTTAGGAAACTGTTCTGACAGAAGAATTGCATCCTGCTTCTAACTTGAATTGTAACCTGTTAACTCCCTTAATAAACTCCAAATCATAAATATGGTTCTGTGAGTTCTGTTTGGCCGTTGCAATGAATTATTTGGACTCAGTAGTATAGCAGTGAGAGGCCTGGGAGTCTTTGGTTTTGAAGCACTGTTGGCCAAGTGGCTAGAAGCTGCACTGAAATCTTGAAGACACATGGTTCGAATCCACCAGCTGCTCCATGAGAGAAGGATGGACTATCTCTCCCCATGTCATTAAGTGCCACTTAAAACCTACTGGAGGGTCAGCTATGGGTTAGTTCTTACTACAGTACACAAAAGCAAGAAGAATTGGGTTTGGGAAACATAAAAAAATAGCCAGTGTTATGCAAATGAGTTTTGTGCTGTGGATGTTTTTGATGGGGTCTCTTCTCTCTGTGGATTTAGAGAAGGTCAGAAGCAACTGCCCCTATGCCTGCTCCACTCTTTTCAATACATGGCATTTCACATGTAAGTACAGACCAGGAAATAAAAGTGCTAGTCAAAGGCTTAAGATCTTGAACTGATTGGTATATCTTAAACTTACATAAAACTGACACATTGACATTTTCATCAGGAATGTGTCACAATGTAATTTCCCATCTCTGTGTCTCAGAGAGGAAACAGAGTATGAAATGGCTAGGGCTCAATGATTAAAAGTGTGGACTCTGGAGCTGCACTGCTCAGAAATAATATCTTGTTCCTCAACTTCCTACCTATGTACTTATGAGAAAATTATGTAATTTCTCAGTCTCTCATGTTACATGCTAGCTTCTTCAGAGAATCATTGTGATAAATTCTTTAATTAACATGTTCAAAATGCTTAGAAAACTACTTATTACCTAAGAGATTACATGTAAGTTAACTCTGCGTATATGCAAAGTTTGAAGCACCCTGTAGATAGAGTCAACTTTGAGTGTCTAACCAAGAAGTCTTCAGATTATAGTTTTAATGAAGGAATTTGAAGTAACAGATAAAAGGCAACGGTCTCAGGAAGTTTCCGTTAATGCAATTTCATAACTTCTTTAATGCAATCAGTGTAAGTCTTTCTATGATGAAATTAGCAACACATTTCACAATTGTCCTTAAAGAGAAAGAGACTTCAAGAAGAGCATGAATTAATTTATTTATTCATCAAATACTTACCATTGTTCTCTGAGTACATATTAAAGTCTATGAATACAATTATTGTTAGTATATAATAGTTAGGTGTTCAACGTTCCAGTGGTTTAGCATGTAGGGATTTGAGCTGCCAACCCAAAGACTAGGTTTCTTTGGCCGTTTGAATCCACCAGCAACTTCAATGAAGAAAATGAGCAATTTCCTCTCATGTAATTCTCAGTCTCTGAAAGCTAATGGAGGGTCAGCCATGAGCCACTTCTAATTCAGCAATAGTGAAGTGTTGTTTTTGGGTTTTGTTTTAGCTTTTCAGTAAATATTTGTATACTGAACAATGAATTCAAAAGTGTTCTCTTAATGTCAGAACTCATAACATCATTAGAGGAGGCAGAAAAAGGGGAATGATAGTATAAAGTATGCGAGTGATGACGATGTTTAGTAGAGGATATTATGGAAGCTTAGAGAACAGACATCTAACGCAATCTTAAGTACAGAAGATCCTATAATGGAGATGTATACGAGATAATAAGGAAAAGATACATAATAAAGGTGTCACAGGAGATCTAGTTAAAGGGGCCAACATATAAAAACACAAGTAAAAGAACAAGTCGGTCACTAGAGCTCAGTGATTAAGCACAAAGGTTCTGGAGTCAGATAGGCCCTTATCTGAATCCAATATCACCTGGGGCAAAGTGTGAACCTCTCTATACCTGTTCTTCATCTTTAAAATGAATAAAAGTAGTCCTGAACTTGCAGGAATATCTTAGTCTCAAATTAGTTAATACATAAAACATTGAGCAAAGTGACCTACATCGTAAGATCTCAAAATATTAGACATGATTATTAATATCCTTACTGGGAAGATAATTTCATTTCTAGTGAATAAAGAGTACTTCTGAATTCTTCCAAAGCAGCATGACACATAGTAGCTGTGTAGAAATTAAGACCTTGGAGCCTTTTATATAGAAGAGAAAAAAACCCAGCTGTGGCCCTGGCTGAAAAAGTGTCTTGGTGCATGGGATTTCCAAAAAGAACAAGATTGAATTTGATTGAACTGAATATGTCATCATCTATTTCCTAGTATTGTATGTGTTGAATGAGCCCATATGAGTTCTGTTCACACTATTCATAATTGTACTGAAGTGAATTATATCCCTTCTCTGTTGTGCCACTGCATACTTCAGAGGCTCTGCCTTATCAGACTCCTTGCACATGGGAGTCCTTGACACGCTCTCCAGGGCATTTCTTCAGTCTTTCTCAGAACGTTTTATAGTGAGATGGATGGAAGGTCACCTACACTGTGTGAAGCTGAACCAAAAATTTGCAAGAAAGTTCTTACTTTTGCTTTCACTTCTTCTTTTTAAACGCATCTTTATTTTTTTTAAAAAAAGAAAACGTTTCAAGCTATGTATTTGTGAGTAGTCCATTGAAGCTTCAAACTTTACTATCTTTCAAGTTAACAACTCAGATTCCTTTGTATTTTACAAATACTATTAATTCTCTTTCTAATGCAATGCTTTACATTTTTTTTAACTGAAACTTACTTACCTCCTCCTACCAGCTAAGTAGAAATAACTACCATTTATTTTCATTGACTTCATAGCTTCACAACTATAAGGAGTCTATTGTTGTTGTTGTTGTTGTTATGTGTTGTCAAGTTGCCTATGACTCATAACAACACTATGTACAATAGTTCTGAAGCCTGCCCTATCCTGAGCCAATCTCACTGACTTTGAAACACCTACCTCCATTGCCCCAGTTACTGTATCGATCTATCTCATCTGGGATAGTTCTCTCCTGCACTGTCCTTTCACCCTTCTGAGCATGATGTCCTTCTCCAAGGATCGGTCCCTCCTGGTCACATGCCCAAAGTATGTGAGACAGAGCTTCAAAATTCTGGTCTCCAAAGTGAAATTCAACTTCACCCTCTATGAGACAAACCTATTCGTTTTCTTGTTGGTCCATGGTGTGTTCAAGACTCTTCTCCAGCACCACCACTCAAAGACAGCAATTCTTCTTCTGTCATCCTTAGTCATTATCCAGCTCTCTGATGCATAACAAGTAGCTCCATTAAGATAAGTAACCATTTTCCTTTATTACCTATCTCTATCCTGTGCATAATGATAAAAGGCCTTTACTGATTTTTTTTAAAATCAACTTTGAGGCAGAGTCTTCCCAATTTCTTGAAACCCAAATACATTATTCTTTTTTACTATATAATGGAGACATCCATTTTGGTCTTTTTTTCCCCCGTCTTCTGTCTTCGTAATGACCATTTGCACTCTTCCTGGATGATACATTTGACATCCTCCCACAACTCATTAGGTCTTCGCTTATTAGTGTTCAAGGCCTCAAACCTGTTCCTGAGATGGTTCTGAAATTCAGGTGGGATAAACTCAAAGTCATATTTTGGTTCCCATGGATTCAGTTTAATTTTCCTCAGATTCAGCTTGAACTTGCATATGAGTAGTTGGTGGTCTGTTCCACAATCAGCTCCTGGCCTACTTTTCACAGCTGATATTGAGCTTTTCCAGTGGTTCTTTCTGCAGATTTAATCTATCTGATTCCTATGCATACCATCAGGTGAAATCCATGTGTATAATCTGCATTTATATTTCTTATAAAACGTATTTGCAATAAATAAGTCATTGGTCATACAAAATTCAATCATTCTATCTCCAGCTTCATTTCTGTCACCAAGTCCATGTTTTCCAACTACTGATTCTTCTTCCCTGTTCCCAACTTTTGCATTCCAGTCACCCATTATTATCAATGCATCTTGATTGCATGTTCGGTCAGTCTCCGACTGTACAAATTGGTAGAAATCATCTATTTCTTTTCTTTGGCTCTGGTTGTTGGTGCATATATCTGAATGATAGTCGTATTCACTGGATTTCCTAGGAGTATGAATATTATCCTGTCACTCACAATGTTGTACTTCCAGACGGATCTAGAAATTACTTTTTTAACTATGAAATTAACGCCATTTTTTTCTTGCCTTTTCACCTATGGAGTAACATATCATATGATCATCTGACTCAAAATGCCCCATGCTGGTCCATCTCATCTCTCCAATGCCTAGTATGTCAATATTTATGCATTCCATTTCTTTCTTAATAATATCTAATTTTCCTGCATTCATGGTTCTCACATTCCATGTTCCAATCACTAGTGTCTGCTTACAACTTTTCCTCTTCCTTTGTATTTCCATACTTGAAAGTTGCACTCTCTGTTAGTCTACGTGTGTTCTGTTATACATAGGGTTTTCAGAAGCCTTTGAGAGGGACATCATGCTTGGGAGGGTGGAGGGACAGCACAAGAGGGGAAGACCCTCTATGAGGTGGGTTGATTCAGTGACTGAGGTAATCAGGATGGGTGTGTCAGAGGCATTGTGATTGGCGCAGGATAGAGCAGGGTTTAGGGCTGTTGTACATAGGGTCGCTATGAGTCGCAAGCAACTCGATGGCACATAACAACAACAACAACATATAACAGAGAAGAATAATTTAAAAGCAAAATATATTGCTTTGCAACAAATGATTAGTTTAGAATACATTTTTCCCATAATACCTTTCTTTTATGGAAACTACTCTGTCTTTCCTTCATAGGCAATGCTCAATGCTCATACATTTAATTATAGAGGTCAACATTTAAGGTTACCCAGTAACACAGGTAATACTTCCATCCCTTTTATCTTCTACTGTACATGTTTGAAGTGACCTCTGGCAGCATAGTCAGTAGGAAGTTGTACTACTAACTCAAGGATGACACCTTTCTGATAGTTAGGATCTACCAGCAGCTGTTCCTTAGAAAGATGGGCAGTCCCTTAAAACGTGATTTACAGCCTCCAAAACTCTGCTAAAGGGTCATCTTTGAGTTGATACCAACTCAATGGCAATGAGGTGTTGTTTTTGATGTTGTTCCGAGTACATTTGAACTTACCCTGACAATTCTGCATTAGCATCTTATATTTCTGAATATCTTATGTAGCAGATGCATTGGCTGCCTTTATTCCATATCATCCTTTTCAAGATATTTGCATGGTGAACTTTGGAAGATAGAAATTTGTCTTCTTCTACACGAAGCTGATTTGTTTACTGCCCAGTGTAATAAAGGCAGCATCTTCTTCTGGCAGCAGAAGACAGATAGGTTTATTATAGTATATTTCTGTTCCCTAACCTCATATTCTACTTCTACAATGCATAGCAATGCATGTGAACTATCATCTTACCTGCTTTTATGTTGTCCTGTCTGAACTGGTTGCTGTCATGTATTGTTGAGTTAGAACCAATTCGCAGATGACCCTCCAGTGGGTTTTCAGAAACAGTAGGTTGGATGAGAGGTTACTTCCTACCTACCTTTCACAGAGCAGCTGGTGAGAATTTGAATTGAATGTCTTTACATTGACTGCACAACTCTGTCTCAAATACTTTGAAAATGTTGTAAGGATGGCCAGTCCTTGGAGAAAGACATCATGCTTAGAAAAGTCTCGGAGGGTCAATGTAAGACAGGAAGACCCTGAACAAAATAGATTGACACAGTGTCTGTAACAATGGGCTCAAGGGAGTTAGAGATGTTGAGGATAGCACAGAATAGGGCTTGGTCCAGAGTCATTATAATCAACAGCACATAACAACAACATGTTGGTAAGTGGGGCTCAGGGAACTAATGTAAATGCTGATACTTTGACTATTGCTGACAGTAATAAAGTTTTTTGTATCTTATTTGTGAGTCTTGTATTTTCTGTGCACACCCGTGAAACTGTGGCAGGCTACTTATAAGCTTGCTGTTAAGATAAAGCAGAGATATTTTATAGTTCTTGACCCTACCATTATCCAAACTCTTTTAGTTCTCAGTATGGTTCTTCCAGAACTCCTATCCAACCCTGCATAATAAGGTAAATACTTTCCTACATTCAAGTAAAAATCTAGCTATTAATATTCTCCAGAGGGATTTTAGATACTGGAGGGGAAAATGACGTTCAAAAAACAGAGAAGAAGATCAAGAATTCATATACCAAACAGGGAGACATTTCTCCCAGTGTCCCATAATGTGAGCACTAAGATCTAAAGCCACAATAAAGAACTATAAGAGGAATCCTCCTAAGTAAACTTAGATCCCAAGCGAATGCCTGTAAGTTAGATTGGATGCTTCTCACTAGAGAACTACTTATCCGACATACACACAAACTCACATTCAGCATTTGGCTTCTTAGAGCTTTCTCTCTTAGCTATTAATGACCTAGGAAGAAAATTTCTGCTCTAAAAGAAACTAACGTGGAACAAACACAGGAAATTGAAAGAAATGGGTTTAAATGCATAGAAAACCTATTAAATACAAATGAAGAAAATGTTTAAAACATATCCACGTGTGTGTGTGTGTGTGTGTGTGTGTGTGTATACATATATATCTCAAGTTAATATCCTTGCAGTGATGAGACAATGAAATAAAAGCAAATTTCTGAAAAAAAAAATAGTAAGATCATTTTATACAAAAAGAAATTATAATTGGAAGATAATGTTGAGTACATTTTCCATAAACATGTTTTAACAAAAGAGACAGTGTAGAAAATGCAAGAATTGGTAAAAGATATCTAATGAGAAAAAAAACAACAACATAGAAACAAAAAACATGAGTTACATATCAGAGAAAATAAAGAAGATTCAGCATCACTGCAAAGTGCATATCAAAATATTAGGAGATATTAACATCCAGATTGAGTTACTAGCATAGTGGAGGAAAAAAATTAAGACAAATTACACATCAAAGAGTGTCACTATGTGTTATCAAAAGTCTTAGAATAAGGGGAGAGAGCTCTGGAGGCCAAGTGGTTAAGTTGTACTGCCAACCCAAAGGCATTATGGTTGAGTCTACCAGTTGCTCTATGGGAGAAAGAGGGACAATTTTCACCATGTGATTTATAGCTTCTGAACATGCTGGAGGCCAGGTAATAGTCAATTCTGGTTCTACAGCACATACAACAAGGATAAAGGAAGATGCTAAAACTTAAAAGGGAAAAATACCTAACCAATGAAGAAATTGCTAAAGAAACGCTGGTATAATTGCACAATGGAGTTGTATGCATCACTAACAAATTAACTTAAAAATGCATGAAATACCATCCAATGTAGATGAATCTAGAAGAAATAATGCTATGTGACATAAGTCAGTCACAAGAGACAATTATTGTCATAAAAAGTCACAATAAGGTCACAAGTATAAAAAGTTTAAGGTTATACAGAGAATCATCCTTGGATGGTAAGCAGGGTTTGGAAAGGAGGTAGAGAGAAGAAAAATTAATAAATAGATCATCTGAGTAAAGGGAAAGACCTTGCCAGGAAATGATATCATTAATTAATTCTTATTGATGTTATAAAATATACTGAATGGAAACAAATGTGATTTGTAAACTTTGATTCAAAAAGGGAATAAATTCAATTTAAGAAATATAAAAAACAAATCATGTATAAAAGATTCAATATCCAAACAAAAGTAAACTTTTTAACAATTCCATTAGATGTTAGAAAACAGTAACAAAATGACTTCAAGATTATGAGGGAAAATTAATTCCAAGATAGATTAATACACTTAGCAAATTATTCAAAGTGCATGTAGATAAAAGAAAGATATTTTTAACAAGAACATTTCAAGGAACTTGCATCCCATTCTTGTTCTCAGGATGTTACTCAAGAGGTGCTGCATCAAAGTAAGGGTCCAAGCAATAAGGAACTGATCTAGACAAGAGACCAAGAAAATTTCAGGGTGCTGGTGAAGCAAGACTTCAGAATTATAATTGTGTAGTAGTTTCAGCAACTCGAGGTTTGAATTTGTTCTTCAGTTCCTTGAGCTTAAGATATGCTGAGTGAGTTCGGCCCTTTTGATTTTCCAACTCCAACCCCTTGCACATTTCATTGTAATATTTTACTTTTTCATCCTGTGCTGCCTTTTGAAATCTTCTGTTCAGCTCTTCAGTATCTTGAATTCTTCCTTGTGCTTGGGCTTCTCTGTGCTCCAGTGCAATGTTCAGAGTCTCTTCTGACATCCACTTTGGTCTTCACTTCCTCTTCTGTCTTTGCAATGACTGGTTGCACTCTTCCTGGATGATACCCTTGATATCCTCCCACAACTCATCTGGTCTTC
>NW_006399918.1:3790714-3830069 GCF_000299155.1 Elephantulus edwardii
AACAACAACAACAACAACAACAACAAAAACAATGGTAGTTTCAGAGGAGTCCCTGGCTGGCACAAATAGTTAAACGTTATCTAACATCTAGAAAGATTGGTAGTCTAAACCCATCCAGGGGCATCTGAGTAGGCAAGTCTACTAATCTGCTTTTGAAAGGCACACACTAGATCCGCATGAATAAGAATTGACTCCATGGCAATGAAAAACAAATACAACAGTCCTAGAGAGCAACCCATTCTAGTGTGGAGTAGGAGGAATCACAACTCTGGGTTGGTGGTCTGGAGACAATAGGAAACTGAGTAACTTAATAACAAATACATAGAATATCTTGGAGAGATTGCCTGATAATATTTGACTAGATGTATGGAGAAAAAGGTTTACTACTATAAAGGGAAGTTGAGGTTTTATTTAATTATAGATAAATAAACCAATGGAAAGATTCCACTAACTAAAATAAGAGAAAACAAACAAAAAATGCACAAAAAAAAAGATGTTCACTTATAATGGACTGTGTGCTGCATGGCTCAGCCTTGAAAAACAGTGTCTGTTCTAAAAATAGATCCCATTTTTCCAGGAGCATGAGAGAAGTATATTCATGTGTATTTATATTTATGTGAACATGAATGACATAAGAGAGCTAGAAAGGCAACAAATAATGCCTAAATTTTAGGCATCAAAAACTAGCATTATTTAATATATAATACAAATTATAAATATATTATTTACAACATAAATAATATGTATAACATACAAAATAGGTAAAGAGTTTAAAGTGACTGCTTCTAAGAAGCAAAATCTTAGATGAGATAACTTTTTTTTTTTTAATAGCAAAGTTCCTGGCTGCTGATGTCAAGAGAGTTGATTGTGGAGCCAAGCAAGCTAAAGCTATTTATAATTTCAATCTCTTCATCATCCATCACAACGCTGCCAATTGACCCAGTGGTAAGAATCTTTGTTTCCTTGGTATTGAGCTTCAATCCATACTGAAAGCTGTAGTCCTTGACCTTCTGCAGCCGGTCCTCCTCAGTTTCAGCAAGCAGGATTGTGTCATCTGCATAAGCAGCCAGAAAATTAAAAGACTTACTGCATTGGGAAAGTCTGCTGCTAGAGACCTCTCCAAGGTACTAAAGAATGATATCAGTCTGGAGACTGTGCACCTGATCCAGGGCATGGTTTTTGCAATCACTTTCTACACATCAGAAAGTTGGATGATGACTAGGAATAATAGAAGGAGAATTGATGCTTTTGAGCTGTAGTGTTGGAGAAGAGTATTGAATATACCAGGGACTGCTAAAAGAACAAACAAATATGTCCTGGAGAGGTGAAGTCAGGCTGCTCCTTGGAGGCAAGGATTCTGAAGCTTCATCTGACATACTTTGGACATGTTGCAATGAAGGACCTTGGAGAGTCCTTGGAGAGGGATGTCATGCTTGGGAGGGTGGAGGGACAGTGCAGGAGATAAAAACCATCGATGAGATAGATTGATTCAGTGACTGGGGTAATGAGGATAGGTGTGTCAGAGACAACAAGATTGGCACAGGAAAGAGCAGATTTTAGAGCTGTTGTACATAGGGTTGCTATGAGTCTCAGACAACTCAACAGCACATGGCAACAACAACAATAGCAAAGTACTGTGATGGTATACTGGTTTACGTGCTAGCAATTCAAACCCATCAACCACTGTTGAAGTTGAGACAGTCTGCTCCTGTTCAGATTTACAGCCACAGAGAGGCAAAATAGAGATTGGCCATGACTCAGAAGCCACCTGATGGTAGTGGGCTTCAAGTGAGGTTTTTGGTTTATTACTCATTTTTAATTTTATATTTGGTTTGTTGTTGTTGTTGATTGCTGTTGAGTTGAGTACGACTCATAGTGACTCCATGAACAAAAGGCCTGAAGCCCTTCTACAACCATAACAATTTATCAAAATTCACAGAGTTTCCAAAGGCATGCTGTTTAGGAAGTGAATGCCACTCTGGCTTACTAAAAAACTAAAGTTAAATTGTTATAATTAAGGGCAACTGATGAATTGGTTCAGTATTTATAACTTTCCAAGTAGGAACTCACTTGAGTCATTGAACACCAAAGATTGGTAACCAGAGGAGCTATTAGATGACATCAAGTAGATCTATAAAGAGACCAAAAAGTTATTAAAAAGACTGAGAAGAAAGGAATAAGCAAAAATGGATGTCAAGAAGAGACTCTGAAAATTGTACTAGAGCATCAAGGAGCCAAAACGAAGGGAAGAGATGCAAAAGTAAAAGAGATGAGAAGAAAATTTCAGAGGGCAGCTCAAGAAGACAAGCAAAGTACTATAGTGGAATGTGCAGAAAGCTGGAATTGAGCAATAAAAAGGAAAGACTTGTTCCGCATTTCTTAAGCTGAGAGAATTAAAAAAACAATTCAAGCCCCAAGTTGCAATACTAAGATGCTGTGGGAAAAAATCTTGAATGATTCAGGAAGCATTAAAAGAAGATGGAAAGAAAACAGTCACTGTAGCAAAGAGAATTGGCCAACACTGAAATATTTCAGGAAATACCATATGATCAAGAGCCTATGGTTATGAAGGAAGAAGTTCAAGCTGCACTAAAGACATTGCCAAAAAAATAAATAAATAAATAAATAAATAAGGCCCCAGGAATCAGTGGTATAGCAATTGACAAGTTTCAAATAACAGAAGCAGCCCTGGACATGCTCACCAGTCTAAGCCATGAAATTTGGAAGATAACTACCCGACCAACTGACTTAGAAGAGAACCACGTTTGTTCCAATTCCAAAAAAAGGATGACCCTCCATGGTAACCCATTTTGTATAATAGTTCATGAGTTCTTTGTTTTTCAGTGCTGCATAATATTCCATTGTGTGAACTTAGTACAGCTTCTCTATCTATTGTTTGTTGATGGGCACTTGAGTTGTTTCTAGCTCTTTGCTGTTGTGAACAAAGCAGCAATAAACATGGGTGTGCGTATACCTGCTTGGGTGGCAGGTCTGGTTTCTTTAAGGTATATATATTCCCAGTGGTGGAATTTCTGGGTCAAATGGTATTTCTATTTCCAACTTTTTGAGAAAGCACCATACTGCCTAATGCCACTGTTATAAAACAGGACTTACATGGGGACTTGGGGGAAACTAAAAAAACAGGGAATAAATAATAAACACAGCAATGAATCAGATGAGGGAGATAACTATAATAAAAGGAATATATGGTTAGGTATTATTGGCATAACAAGAGTCCAGAATAAGAGCTGCATAGTTAAATGGTTCAAGGTTGGGGTGGGGGCCTGTATAACAATGAAAGAACTTTTTCTGTATAACAATGAAAGAATATTTTTTCCAAAAGAAAGTGAACTAGGAGGGAGTGGGGACAGGAAGGAAGATGTTCAATAATGAATGAATGGAAATCTAAGTTCTTTATAAACTTTCATTAAAATCTCAATTAAAAAATTGGAAAAAAGATGACTCAACAGAATGTGGAAATTATTGAAAAAATAGTGTAAATATTGCATGTAAGCAAAATATTGCTTAAGATCATCTGCAAATAGCTAGAACCACAGTACATTGATAGTGAATTCCCAGAAGTTCAGGCAAGGTTTAGAACAGGCTGTGGCACCAGGGATATGGTGAGATGGATCCTAGCTGAAAGCAGAGACTACTAGAAGAATGTCTGTTTATGCTTTGACTATGCAAAGGCATTGGACTGTGTGGATCATAACAAATTATCATAAACACAGAGAAGAATGGGAATCCCACAACACTAAAGTGTGTTCTTGTGAACTGTAAACCTAGATCAAGAAGCTGTTATACAGAGCAAGGGAATATTGCATGGTTTAAAATCAGGAAAGCTGTGTGTCAGTTTTGTATTATTTGTCTATACCTATTCAAACTGTATGGTGAACAAATTGTTAAGGAAGCTGGACTCTCTGAAGAATGTGCCATTAGGATCAGAGAAAGGCTCATAAACAACCTTCATTATGCCAAGGACACAACCTTGCTTACTAAAAATGAGGAGGACTTAAATGAAGTACTTGATGCAAAAGATCAAAGACTGCAGC
The DNA here is from genome assembly GCF_000299155.1 of Elephantulus edwardii. Lineage (NCBI taxonomy): Eukaryota > Metazoa > Chordata > Mammalia > Macroscelidea > Macroscelididae > Elephantulus > Elephantulus edwardii. Next base: position 3,794,770 of record NW_006399918.1, read on the forward strand.
CTTAATACAGATTACACTTATAATATCAAGAATATAATATCATTTACAATATCAAGAAACAAAACTTCTCACCACTGGCCTGATAGGCAACACCATTATGGACAAAGGAAATACTGAAACTGTCAATAACTTCATCTTATTTGGGTCCACAGACTTGGTACCAGCAGTCAGGAGATCCACAGATGTATTGAATTGAGAAAGTCTGTAGTCAGGAACCTCTCCAAATATTGAAGAGCAACAGTGTCAGTTTGAAGATTGTGGTTGTTGTTATGTGCCTTTGAGTCACTTGTGACTCATAGTAACCCTATGTACAATAGCCCTAAACCCAGCTCTATCATGTGCCAACCTCAATGTCTTTGACACACCTACTCCCATTACACCAAGCACTGAATCAATCCATCCCATTGAGGGACTTCCTCTCTTGTGCTGTTCCTCTACCCTCCCAAAAATGAGGTCCCTCTCCAAGGACTGGTCTCTCCTTACAATTTGCCCATAGTATGCCAGACAAAGCTTCAGAATCCTTGCCTCCAGGGAGCAGTCCGGTTTCACCCTCTCCAGAATGAACCTGTTTGTTCTCTTAGCAGTCCATGGTATATTCAACATTCTCCTTCAGCACCACAGCTCAAAGGCATAAATTCTCTTTCTATCATCTCTAGTCACTGTCCAGCTCTCTGACTCATAGCACGCAATTGTGAAGACTATGGCATGGACGTGCTCACCAAGTTGTGCCAAGAAATCTGGAGAACAACCACTTGGCCAACTGACTGGAAGAGATCTATATATTTGTTCCTATCCCAAAGAAAGGTGCCCCAACAGAATGTGGAAACTACAGAACAATCTCACTGATTTCACATGCAACAAGATTTTACTGAAAATTATCCAAAAACGACTGGAACAGCACATCAATAGAGAACTCCAGAAGTCCAGGCTGGTTTCAGAAGGGGTTGTGGTACTAGAGATATTGTAGCTGATGTTAGATGGATCTTGGCTGAAAGCAGGGAATACCAGAGGAATGTCTATCTGTGTTTCATTGACTATGCAAAGGCATTTGACTGTGTAGATCATAACAAACTGTGGCTGACTCTGAGAAGAATGGGAATCCCAGAACACTTGATTGTTCTAATGTGAAACTTATACTTGGACCAGGAGGCAGTCCTCAGAACAGAGCAAGGGAACACTGCATGGTTCAAAATTGGGAAGGGCGTACGCCAGGGATGCATCCTATCTCCATACCTTTTCAACCTATATGCAGAACAGATTATCTGGGAGGCTGGGCTCTATGAGGAGAAATGTGATGTCAGGATTGGTGGACGATTTATCAACAATCTGCGTTATGTGGATGACACAACCCTGCTTGCTGAAACTGAGGAGGACCTGAAGTGCCTGCTGCAGAGTGTCAAGGACTGCAGCCCACAATATGGATTGAGGCTCAATGTCAAGAAGACAAAGATTTTCACCACTGGACCAATCGACAGCATCAGGATGGATGGTGAAGAGTTTGAGATTGTACACAGCTTTAGTTTGCTTGGCTCCATAGTCAACAGTCTTGGCACCAGCAGCCAGGAAATTAAAAGGCGCATTGCCATGGGAAAGTCTGCTGTCAGGCACCTCTCCAAAGTACTGAAGAGCAATGGTGTCTCTCTGGAGACTAAGGTGTGTCTGATACAGGCCATGGTCTTCGCAATCACCTGTTATGCATCAGAGAGTTGGACAATGACCAAGGAGGATAGAAGGAGAACTGATGCCTTTGAGCTGTGGTGCTGGTGAAGAGTACTGAGAATACCATGGACTGCTAGGAAAACAAATAGATTTGTCCTGGAGAGGGTTAAACCGGGTGGCTCCTTGGAGGCAAGGATTCTGAGGCTCCGTCTAACTTACTTTGGACATGTAGTGAGGAGAGACCGGTCCTTGGAGAGGGACATCATGCTTGGGAGGGTGGAGGGATGGCCCAGGAGAGGAAGGCCCTCTATGAGGTGGATTGATTCAGTGACTGGGATAATTGGGATGGGAGTGTCAGAGACAGTGTGATTGGCACAGGACAGAGCGGAGTTTAGGGCTGTTGTACATAGGGTCGCTATGAGTCGCAGCGACTTGACGGCACATAACAACAACAACAACATGGCATGGATCAGACTTACCTTAGTCCCCAGCCTGATGTTGCTACTACTCAGTACTCTGGAGAGGTCCCTAACATCAGTCTTTCCCAATGCAATTCGTCTTTTTATTCCCTGGCTCCTTGTACCAAGAGTGTTGATTGTGGAACAAGCAAACTAAAACTGTTAACAATCTCAATCTCTTCGCCATCCATAATGATGCTGCCAAATGTCCCAGTGGTGAGAATCTTTGTTTTCTTGGTGTTCCGCTTCAATCCATACTGAAAGCTGTGGTCCTTGACCTTCTGCAGCCAGTACTTCCGGTCCTCCTCAGTTTCAGCAATCAGAAGTTGTGTCATCTGCATAATGTAGGTTGTTGATGAATTTTCCTCTAATCCTGTTGCCACATTCCTCCTCATACAGCCCGGCATCCTGGATGATCTGTTCTTCATACAGACTGAAAAGGTACAAAGACAAAATACATTCTTGACAAACATCTTTCCTGATTTTGAACCATGAAATGTCTCTTTGCTCTGTTCTGATGACCACCTCTTGATCCAAATACAGGTTTTGCATAAGCACAATCAAGTGTTCTGGGATTCTCATTCTTCTCAGAGTCAGCCACAGTTTTTCTGTGATCCACACAGTCAAAAGCCTTTGCATAGTCAATGAAACACAGATAGACATTCCTCTGGTACTCTCTGCTTTCTGCCAAGATACATCTAACATTACCTATAATATTTTTAGTACCACAGCCTCTTCTAAACCCAGCCTGAACATCTGGCAATTTTCTGTTGACATGCTGCTCCAGTCATTTTTGGATAATTTTCAGGAGAATCTTGCTTGCATGTGATATTAATGATACTGCTGAATAATTTCCACACTCTGTCAGGTCACCTTTCTTTGGAATGTGGACAAATATTGATCTCTTCCTGTCAGTTGGCCAGATAGTTGTCCTCCAGATTTCTTGGCACAACTTAGTGAGCACATCTAGGGCAGCATCCATTTGTTGAAGAATGTCAACTGGTATACCACCAACTCCTAGAGCCTCATCTTTTGCCAGTTTTTTCAAAGCAGCTTGAACTTCTTCTTTCATCACAAAAGGCTCTTGCTCATACATTGTTTTATGAAATTCTTCTATGTCAGCCAATTCTTTCTGGTGCAGTGACTCTGTATACTCCTTCCATCTTCTTTTAATGCTTCTTAAATCATTTAGCACTCTGCCCAGAGCATCCTTAAGTTCTGGCACTCACTTTTTCTTCAATTCCTCCAGCTTAAGAAATGCTGAGTGAGTCAGGCCCTTTTGATTTTCTGATTCCAGCTCTTTGCACATTTCATTAGAATACCTTGCTTTGTCATCAGGCACTGCCCTTTGAAATTTTCTGTTCAGCTCTTTAAATTTTGTTGTTGTTGTTAAAATACAAATGTCCCATAAATTTCATAATAATAATAAAAAACCCAAAATGTAAAACTGAGGGCGCAAGTGAAGAAGCCCCTGAGCCAGGAGCACAGGGACCCCTGCTCATGGCACCAGGCCTGGGTGCAGGGCCCCAATATTGCTGTTGCTACGAGATAGAAGGCCACAATTGTCTGGGAGCCACCATTCACAGGGTTGAAGACTCATTTCTTCGGGAGTGTGTTCAGCTTCTGCATGCCCCAGATCTTGTCCAGCAGACCAGAAAGAAAGGACTCTGGGGGTTTTTAAGTCAACCAGCAGGTCCTTGACCCTGGCAGCCTGGGTATCGTCACTCTTCATGTCCAGGATCTTGTCCACATCAATCTCCAGCTATGAGATTTTTCTCTTCCTGACAGTTGTAGAGACACGTGAGCTGCTCTAAGATCCTCTCTTTCAGGTTGAGGAAGCTTCCATAGCTCCTTAATGTTCCATGCTTGACTCCGGCTGGCTCTGGGCTGCTGGCTCGGGTTAGCATGTGAGTTTGGGTCCGTGCGACTCCGTGGCTCAGGCTGCCCAGCTCTTTAATTTCTTGATTTTTTTCCTTTAGCTTTGGCTTCTTGGAGTTCTAATGCAATAATCAGAGTCTCATCTGACATCCATCTTGGTCTTCTCTACCTCTTTGCCTTTGTAATGATCTTTTGCATTCTTCATGGACAATACACTTGCTATCTTCCCTCAGCTCATTTAGTCTTTGTTCATTGGTGTTCAAGGCCTCAAACCTGTTCCTGAGATGGTTTTGAAATTCGAGTGGGATAGACTTAAGGTCAAATTTTGGTTCCTGTGAATTTGATTTTATTTTCTTCAGCTTTGAATTTGCATATGAGTAGTTGGTGGTCTGTTACACATTAGCACCAGACCTGGCTTTCACAGCTAATATTGAACTTCTCCAGCAATTCTTACCACAGATGTAATCAATTTGATTCCTATGCATATCATCAGGTGAAATCCATGTGTATAAGCTGTGTTTATGTTTCTTGTAAGAGGTATTTGAAATCATTGTTTGTGCAGAATTCTATCATTCTATCTCCAGCTTCATTTCTGTCACCAAGTTCATGTTTTCCAGCTACTGATCCTTCTTCCCTGTTCCCAACTTTTGCATTCCAGTCACTCATTATTATCAATGTATCTTGATTGCATGTATGATCGATATCTGACAGCAGAAGTTGATAGAAATCTTCTATTTCCTCCTCTTTGGTCCTAATTGTCGGTGCATATATTTGAATTATAGTGGTCAGGTCATGGCCTTTTCAGTCACTTCCTGTGCTTCTGAGAGTTGTACAATGAATAAGGATTACAGAGGAAAAAAAAGGATACCTTGTGTTAGGGTGATTGACAAGAGTATTAAATATTTCATGTACTGCCAAAAGAATCAACAGAAATGCCTCGGAGAAAGTATAGCTGCAGTGCTCCTTGGAGGGAAGGATGACAAAGCTTTGTCTCACATACTTTGGGCATGCCATTAAGAAAGGCTATTCCTAGGAGGGGCTGCATCATGTTTTGAAAGTGGACGGTCAAAGAAAGAGAGAAAGATCCTCAATCAGATGGATTGACACAGTGACTGCTACAATAAGCTCGAGTATATTAGAAATGATGAGGGTGGCACAGGATAGGACAGGGTCAGATCTATTGTTCATAGAGTTGCTATGAGTTTTACTCAACTTGATAGCACTTAACTACAATAACAACAACAACTAGGAACTGGAACAATTAAAAAAAAAGTCAAACGTAACATTGACTAAGACACCAAAAAGAATAGGAAATATAAGTAAATGCAAAGTATTGAATAAGATTACAATAACCAACACTTTGCCTAATCACCATAGCTCAATTCATTGCCTTCTAGTTGGAATCAACTCATAGGTGATCTTCAGTAGCTTTGTGAGGCTGTAAATTGCATGGAGGGGACTGCTCTTCTTTTATTCCCTGGAGCTGCCAGTGGGTGGATTCAACCTTCCAGAGAGATAGGCCCTTTAAGTTGGGGGGGGGGGGGAAGAAATAAAAGACTGAAACGGTGTCTAGACAAATGGTAACAAAAAGAAAGTTTATATAACTACTAATATCAGAAAAATAATATTTAAAAAAACCTCCAAAGAACCTAAAATATTGATAAAATAATTCACCAGGAAGATATTTTATTTATAAAATTATAAAACCCCAAAAGTATAAATTCAAATGTATTATGTAAAAGCATATAAAATTATAGAGGAAAATTAAAATCACCCAATCAAAGTAGGTGATAGTAATACATTTCTCTTAAAAACTGACTAATAAAATAACCAGAAGGCTCTGAAGAGTTATAAAAACACAATTATCAAGTGTGATCTAAAACTTTACCCTTCATACCATAAATGTTCACTCTGTGACCTCAAGGCATATGTCAAAAAATTCTGAAACACAGGTATAACATAAATAATTTTCCTGGACCACAATGCAATAAAATAAGAAATCAATAAAATGTCGGAGAGGATGTGGAATAATGATAAATGTGTAAAGAAAGAAGTCTCATACACTATTGGTAAGATTGTAAAATGGAATAACCACTCTGAAAGACAGTTTGGCATTTACTCAAAAAAGGTGAGCAGAGAAATTCCATATGACCAAGCTATTCCACTGCTTGGAATATACCCCAAGAAAATTAGAACTGAAACACAAAAGTAGATTTGTACACGGATGTTTATAGCAGTGTTATTCACCATCACAAGAACGTGGAAGGAGCCCAGATGTTCTACAACAATCAAATGGACTGAGAAATTATGGTACATTCACACAATGCAATACTGCACTGGCATGCGGGAGCAATGATTTTGTAAATCACTACCTAATTTGGGAGGGGCGGGAGAGCATTATGCTAAGTGAATTAATTCAAGCCCATAAGGACAAATACTATTTAAGACCATTATCATATAAATTAAAAATAACTAGTTAAACATGTATGAGGATCCAAAGGGGGGGATAGTAGAAGTTGAGAGGTGCTGATGGGCAGGGGGTAATCATAGGATTGCACAATTTGATGCCTAGAGGGGGTCGGTAAACGAAATGGGAAAGTTAAGGTGTGAAAACAATGCATATGAACTTTGTAAGCAAACCAGTATAAAAATAATTTTTTTCTAAAAACAAGAAATAAATTAAAAAAAACCCAACCCTTTCTCCAACCCTTCTCATTACCCTTCCATCTATAGCAATGAATATTTCCTTAATGAAAATATTCCTAATACTGACTACATAAAAGCTATTATTGGAAGTACATTTAAGTTTTACTCAGTTAAATTTTACAATGATTGCTTAAAGTAGGGATAAGAAAATCGAGGCGGAGAGATCAAGCATCTTACCCAATGCTATCCAGCAGTAAAGTAAAAATCAAATGAGTTCTCATTTTTTTGTTACCCAGGGACGACAAAAAACAAAATACAACAATAAGGAAATTAAACCTTTGACAACTATAAAGGACAAAGAGAGGAAAATCTCGGGAATACGAAGAACAAAATCAGTAGGAATAAAGCATAAGGGCACAAACACAGGAGTTCTGGTGGTGGAGCCCATAATGTACTGTGGCGCCAACCAAATGAGCCGAGGTACAGAAGAATAATGTAATCACAGAAGTGCGTGTTGAGCTTCAGCATACTAATCTATTTTTAAGAACATAGAAAAAATATTAGTAGTCTTAATTAGAGCAAGAAGAAATGGATATTTTACTGGATAAGAGCTCTAAAAAAATGGCAACAGTTATTGGTCAAAATCTACTCTTTCAAAAAACAAACAATAACCAACACAGACACTATCCTCAGCTCACAGAAAAGGTATAAATGTCTTCAACAAATTATTGAAAGGTATTGATCGCAAAATAGTTTTATACAAATGCACAGGTGGGAAAAAAAAAGTAGCAAGTTGAAATCAGTAGTGTATAAAAAGGATTAAATGGGATTTTTCCCTTAGAATTGTGTGAATGAATCAATGGTAGATAAAACTTCTTATATCATTCACTCTCTTCACCAATAATCAAAAAGCACATTATTGTACACATGGTTGTAGAAAAAGGAGCTGCCAGAAAATGTAGCAGGGTTTTGTCTTGGTTTGTCCCCCCCATTATAAACATGCAACCAAGTAGCAGCAGCAGAATTTTCTTAATCTTATGACTGGTTTCTGACAGAGATCCACGGCAAGCGCTGCTTAATGGTAAACGAATTATGTGACACATTTAAATAAAGACCTAGAAAAGGGCAAAAAAAACCCAACCTGTTTAACTGCTAATATTCAATATTTTGCTATGGTTCATGATTAGACACAGCAGGTCAAGAAAAATAAACTGCAGTTAAAAAAATTAAATGGAAAGGTAAAACAACCAAAAATGTGACAATAATATGATCATCATTACAATTCTTTTTCTTCAAGCCTTTGTGGTCTAAACCCATGTCATTTCTCATATAACAAGAATGAGATGTATTAAAAGAATCTGGATCAACAATTTTCCAGTTCATAATTTCAATACCAGGGTTTTCTTTCCCTTCTCTTGGGTTTTAACTCCATTCTATTTCTAATTTCAGAAAGCTACATATTTAAATAGAGCTCCCACAGAAACTCTGAAAAAGAGACATTGACAAATAAGAGCAAAAACTAACTGATTATATTAAAGTTTTGATAAGACATGCTGTCCAACTTTTAGACCTCCATTAACTGTTCCGTAAGGATTTCATATAATTCTAACCAGGTTACATACTGACCATTCCCTAGCAGTGATAAATATCCTATACATCTAGCTCTCACTTGGGGCACTCAGAGTCTTAATACCTTATGAGCTCTAGTATTTCCAGTCTCTCCCGAGTAAATGCTGAAAGATATGATGTCAAATTAAACTGAAACCCTGGCAAATAAACCATGCTTGTCAGTCTTTCCCAGTTCACCCGCCTTGTCAGAGACACTACAATAAACTGCCTTTCTCTCAAGTTTTCATTTCTCAGTATACTAGTGTTCAGAAAGATAACCTTTTGTACTTCAGAGAGCTCTAAGAGAAAGCCATAAACTAAGCTTCAGAACAAGGAATTAAAATTCAAATCCCAGAGGAATCTGACACATTTGATATGTGATTCTCCTTCACCCTTAGTGAAACATTTCAATTAAAACCTAGAAAAGGACAAAAATGGGCTCACATTCTGAAAGGTAAACAAGGCTTGGGCCTGAAAGCTAAGCTCTGGAAGAAGGATACAAGAAGGCAGTGCTACAAGGAAAGATTTTAGCTTTTTTAGTGCAATTAAAAATGATGCCTGGATGCTTGGAGTCTGTTGTGTAAAGTCAGCAGTGCTGGAATTCAGTACAGCTGTGGTAGACTTCATTTCTTCTGTAGACTACGTACATGAGGGGTGCTTGACACATACATATGTGCTGAAAAAAGTCAATACATGAATAAATCACAATTCTTGGACCGTTAGAACATTCTAGGGCCTTTGAGATAGGTCCCTGACCTCTTAGGACAGAAACCTCTGACTGTGAGCGACTTGCATAATAAAACTGGATTCTTAAACATGGTTGGATATTCAGACCTTCTGTACAATGGCAGCCATGAGGCTAGAGCTGTGCTATTCACTGAGCAGAGCAGGGCCATGTCCCAGTGCAAAAGCTTTGCTCCTCTCTTGTGGGATGCACCCACAAGTGTTAGTATTATCTATAGGATTGGTTTGATGAGCCCTTTCTATAATGAGATCCCCAGACATTGTGGTGTTTAGATCTCACTGAAGCTGCCTTGATGACAGTCAACGTGGCTTTGGGGAGAGAGACTTGGGTATCCTGGGGCACAGGAGAATGGCCCACTCTGGCAGTATCTTAGTCAAACTTAAAGGAGCAAGACTTTGCCAGTGTCATAAAGGAGCTGGGCTACTGTTTATGTCTCCTTATGAGTCTCAGTTCTTATAAAATAGAGACAGGAATAAGCAGACAAATCCTGGTGAGTTCTATGCCTTTCTTCTTGTCTTTCCCTTTTAGATGATTGCCTGGATCCTGTGTCTGCCACAGCACAAGTACTAAGAATCACCATCACATTTGATTTCCTCTCTAGAATCCTGACTGAGCTTCTATCCTGCTCAGTGAGATGTAAGTCACATTGCATGAATAAGTGAAGCCAATGTGACAAGTAACTTTTTCCCCCCTGCAGAATACTGTCAAGTTGGGGAGGGGAAGGAAATGAATATAGGGCTGTGCCAAAAAATTTAGGAAACAAAAACATTAAAAATAGTGGGGGGAAAATAACTCATAAAAGCTTACAGGCCAGATGTCTAACCACACACGAATGGATTGAGAAATTATGGTATATTCACACAATAGAATACTACGCAGCATGTAGGAGCAACAATTTTGTAAATTATTACCTAGCTTGGGAGGGACTAGAGAGCATTATTCTGAGTGAACTAACTCAGTCCCACAAGGGCAAATAGTATATAAAACCATTATTGTAGAATGAGTATAATGATCCAAGGTGGCGGGGCTGGAAGCAGAGGGATAAGGATGTGCAGAGGTGGGGTGGATTAATCAATGGATTGTATAATTTGATGAATAGGGAGTGAGGGAAATTGGAAGAATCTGTTTTGGAAAATAATATATTCAAATTTTTGTAAATTAACTAGTACCAAAATGTAAAATAAAAAATACCCAAAAAGTTTATCTGGACAACAATCCTGAAGCCACTCAAGCAAATTATTTCAAGAACTTAACTGGTCATTTTATCTGGAACTAAAAGTCCTTGTGTGTGGAGTCATGTCAAAGGAGCCAGACCAATGAGGAACATTCAGGTTTGTCCTCCACCCCTTCCATTACATATCTTTCTATGGTGCCTGGATGCAAGAAATGGAATGTAAAGCTTTGATTAGAGGCATCTGATCCCCATTCCTATCTTTGTACTGGAAAAAGCATATGCCTGGGATAAAGATATCCCTTTACCTCCTCCTTTCCTCTGTATGAGACCTCAACCAGACACCAGGAAATTAATAGTTCATGAAAGGCAGGCTGAAGATTCATGTAGAATGGCTGCAGGTTTGGAAGGAGAATTAGAAATGTATTCCTTCCAATCAACATCCAAGTACCCCACTAATCCTTGGCGTTATCTTCCCTTCTTAAACATTGTGCCTCCTTTCCTTTTATTTCCTCCTTCTCCTCCTTATTCCTCCAAATATGGGAAATAAGAAGTTACACAGTGTTAGATGAAGCCGAGTCTCTAGTCTTGAGTTCATGACTGAGAGAGAAGAATTGTTAAGAGAATGATCTTACTTTTGTCTATTGCATGTCAAGCACAAAAGATAAAACATTAGCTAAAATACTCAAGTTTAAGATCTATGATCATTTTTATCAGTTCTTTCCATTTATAGAGAATATACTCTATGGTATGTCCTCTGATAAATGCCTGATGGCCAACATCACATATAAAAAGCCCATTAGTGCCCAGGATAGAACTTAGCATGCTACACGTGAAGAAATTGAGCCTAAAGAGATGAAAAGGAATGTTTCTAAGGCCACACATTGAGTACTGGATCTTAGATTTGCATGCAGAGGTGTTTGATTCCAGATCACCCACAGTACAATCCCTACACATTATTAGCATCTAGAGCTCGAATGGAAGCAGGTGTTGACTTTCTAATGAGTACCAGCTGAAGATTCTGAAGATGTGAATAACAATTCTGAGTGAGATATAGAGGCTGTGTGTGTGTTGGGAATGGCATCGTTGTTAGGTTTCTTCCAGTAAGCTTATAGAGACATTACAGGTAGTTGAATAAAACATTACCCTGCCATCTTTACATTTTTGGTTGTGTTTTGTGCCCATTACTGTGTCTATTGGGCCAATTAATCTCAACAAGGTCCCCTCTTTTTCACTGAATCACTACCAAGCATGATGTCTTTCTCAAGTGATTAGTCTTTGCTGATGACCTGCCCTAAATAAGTGAAATGAAGACCCACTATCCTTGCCTCTAAGTCTGACTGTACTTCCTCAAGGACAAATTAGTTGGTTCTTCTGCAAGTTCACAGACTATTCAGTCTTCTCTCAACCACAGTCCAAAACTGTCAATTTTTTTATCTTTATTTTTTATTGTCCAACTTCCGCAGGCATATCAAGTGATAAAAAAGTTGAGTCAAATGTGTCTTAATTATTAAATTGTCACCTTCATTTTTAACTTTAAAGAGAGTTTGAATATGACTAATATACAAGTAAAATTCTGATCATAGAAAGTGGAGATAGATGAAGGGAGAAAGGCAGAATTTGATGTATCTTGTGTATCAATGATTGTGTTGGAATGTTTATATACAGTAATTCGTATAATCTGTATTACAACTCTGTGTAGTAGCCACTATCATTTCTCTCTCAGACGAACTAACGGAGACGAGCAAATTGAGGAAAAAAATACCTGTCATTGCTTCATTTATATTTATATCACTCCATTTACACTTATATGATGGTCAAAGCCAACAATTTCTGTAAGCTTATTTTGTTGGCTTTATCTCTGTTTTCTTACAGTGGCTGGTATTTCATATTGAAAAGGTCTTAAATATTTTGTTATTTAATTTAGCTAGAGACTAAAAAAGGGAAGCAAAAACTACCTTCCACATATAAGGAGACAAACAGGAATATGAAGTCACATGGTAATTTGGGACCTTAGGAAGAAAAAAAGACTGGAAAAAAAAAGAGAGATAGAGAACTGGTTCCAGACAACAGTCATCCTGGGTTCACACATTGGAACCCAGGAAGCACCGCAGGGCTCTTCTCACTGCTTTATTCCACAGTTGACCATTTTTAAGTTTAACTCTGAAGAGGGATGATGTTGTGTATCTGGATTATCGAGTGATAGTCCTTCTGAGTAGAATTTGAGTTGGCCTCTTACCTACCAGGAGATTGTCTCACACAAAACTCTCCTTTGATTGAACTGCTTCACCCTTTGGGTACATCATTTGACACTGAGTCTCTGATGATGACAAGATGGGTCATTGTGGCTGGTCTGCACCAGGTTAATTGAGGTAAAATTTCAGGGATGCAAACATTCACTTTATTTAGTACCTTCTCTGGTCTATCTCCATACCTCACTCATTTGATTAGGTTTTCTACAACACTATTTTATGTAATTACCCTCTTTTCCACTTCCACCATATCTGACTCCATATCCCAGGACCTTGAGGACCTTTGACATGTGGCTGTGAGCACTTGTCCAATGTCTGAATGCTGAGGTTTTCTGAAACCTAGACCTACTCATCCCCTTTTTGTGTCTCTATTCTTGATTTCTGTTGTACAGACAACATGTTGTGAGGAGAGACCGGTCCTTGGAGGAGGACATCATGCTTGGGAGGGTGGAGGGACAGCACAGGAGGGGAAGGCCCTCTATGAGGTGGATTGATTCAGTGACTGGGATAATCGGGATGGGAGTGTCAGAGACAGTGTGATTGGCACAGGACAGAGCAGAGTTTAGGGCTGTTGTACATAGGGTCACTGTGAGTCGCAAGAGACTCGATGGCACATAACAACACAACAACAACAACATTCTTGATTTAGAATGATCTTAAATAAGCCTATTGTTTCTAAGTTAGTTGCTCACTCTTCTTATTTTATCTTTCTCAGATCCACATACTCCTCAATGCCAAGACTCAATTTCACAACCGTGACAGAGTTTACCTTTGAAGGCTTTTCCGTTTTTGGGTGGCAGCACCGAATCATTCTCTTTGTGATCTTTTTGGTCTTGTACCTCTTGACCCTTGCCAGCAATGCTGTCATCTTGACAGTAATTCGCCTCAGCCGTCAACTTCACACACCCATGTACTTCTTCTTGAGTGTGCTGTCCATTTCTGAGACCTGTTATACTGTGGCCATCATCCCTCGAATGCTGGCTGGGCTCCTTAGCCCTCAGAAAGCCATCTCCATTCCAGAGTGTGCCACTCAGCTCTTTTTCTATCTCACTTTTGGTATCAATAACTGTTTCTTGCTCACGGCCATGGGATACGACCGCTATGTGGCTATTTGCAACCCGCTACGATATTCTGTCATCATGGGTAAAAAGGCTTGTATGTATTTGACAAGTGGATCATGGAGTATTGGCTTGAGCACAGCCATCATCCAAGTCTCTTCTGTGTTCACCCTGCCCTTCTGTGATGCTAACACCATCTCCCATTTCTTTTGTGATATTCGGCCCCTAATGAAACTTGCCTGTGCTGACATTACTATCAAGGAGTTTATCACTTTGCTCATCAGTTTGTGTGTACTTGTCCTACCAATGGTTCTGATCTTCATCTCTTATGTCTTGATTGTCATCACCATCCTCAAGATTGCATCAGCTGAGGGCCGGAAAAAGGCCTTTGCCACTTGTGCCTCACATCTCACTGTCGTCATTGTCCACTATGGCTGTACCTCCTTCATCTACCTAAAGCCCAAATCTCAAAATTCTCTGCAGGACAGACTTATCTCCATGACGTACACTGTCATTACCCCCCTCCTGAACCCTGTTGTCTACAGCTTGAGGAACAAAGAGGTCAAAGATGCCATGCTTAGAGTTTTGGGTAGAAAATCCATCTCTTCGTAGCCAGTCTCAGTAAAATAAAATGAAAAATAATTTCATTAAATATCAAAGTGAAGGAGCCAGTCAATTAAAAGATGGTTTAAGGGCATCAAGTACTTGAAAAGGACATCAAGTACTTGATCTGGGAAGAATTTGGAATGAGAAGAACAGAGTGAAATATCTGAGAAAACGTTAATAAAAAAAGGAGACAGAAGGGTTCACCAAACTTGATAAATTTACAGAGCAAGATACTGTGTTGTAATGTTAGATACTACTCCTGATAATCTTACCATATAGAGTTTCCTGAGGCATGTTATTTAGGAAGTAGATGCTAGTGGCATCCACATCCACTTCCTAAATAGCATGCCTCCAGAAACTATGAACTTTGATAAATACCAAGAGTTGTAGAGGGGCTTCAGGCCTTTTGTTCACTATGAGTCATGCTCTACTTGAAGGCAATCAACAACAACAACAACAATCTTACCACAAGATATTGTAAACAAGTTAAAAAGTGAGAAGAATATGCTCAATCTTATCACAAGAGTTTGTAATATCTTGACCTGGGCTTATCATAAAAATCTGGGGCACAAAACATGACAGCTTTTTCATTGTCTACACATAACACTTGTAATACTGTGATGACAGATATAACTCCTAGTTGTCAATTTACAAGCTAGTTAAGAAGTTTGAATATTGAGCAACTTACCAAAAATGTTAAACATGACTTGCAGTTTACTTGAAGATTTTAAAAGAAATGCCTATATATTTCATACCCCGTCCTTAAGAGTTGTCTCATTTCATCCCACTTATGTTGGGTTATTGCAGCTTTACAAATTAATGCTAATTTCTCATAGCTATCTTCCAAGAAATTTCCATGCAAAGCAAGTTTCCTTGGAAGTGACCAGCAAACCCCTACCAAGCAGCCATCCATAGTCAAGACTTGATTAACACAAAGATAATGTGCATTTTTAGGATGCAATACTAGCAACCTCCATCAATTCAGGACTAAGATAGGCTCCACAGAGACCACATTTCTTGCTTATCTCTCTTCTCTGTTTTCTTGGTTCCCTCACTCCCTTTTTCCCCTGTTAGTATCCTCCAGATCAATCACTTGCATTCAAATCCCTGACTCGGGCTTTGCTTCTGTTTTCACTGTTGTTTTGTGCCACTGAGTACACTATAACTCATAACAGCGCTATGAACAACAGATATGAACCTTACCCTTTCCTGCACTATCCTCACCATCTCTGATGTGCCTGAATTAACTGTGAAGGGCCATTGTCAAGGCCAACCCCTCTAGTGGTGGGTCTTAATCTCCTTCTCTGATTCTCCACCTTTCTCAGGATAATTTCTTCTCCCAAGATCTGACCCCTTCTGACAAAATGTCCAGAGAATGTGAGATAAAATTTCATTTTTGCCTCTGAAGAGGAACTTGTTTACACTTCCTCCAAGATAGATTTGGATTGTGGTTTTTTTGTTTATTTGGGTTTGTTTTGTTTTTTAAGTCCATGGTATATTCTATGTTTTCACCAATATCACAATTCAAATGCATAAATTCCTTTTCAGTCATTCTTATTCACTATCTATCTTCCACTTGCATACAAAACAATTGAAAATGCTGTGGCTTCGATCAGATGCACTTGAGTCTTTACAATGACATCACTGCTCTTAGAACTTTGAAGACATCCTTGATAGCACATTTTCTCACTGTAATATACCTTTTGATTTCTTGACTTCTGCTACCATGGGTGCTAACTGATATCTGTATTTAGGGGGGGGGAAATCACTTGTAGAGTGTTCTCACTGCATATATTGCACTTAGAACAGAGACTGGTAAATAATTGATGAACAATAATTAATTATTAAAAGAAAGAAAGAAGACAGCTAAGACAGGTATGGATAGCTAAAATACAATTAGCATCAGCTAAGAGCCTTTCTCTCTTACTCACTGCCGTTGAGTCAATTCTGATGCATAGCAACTCTCTAGCAGGATTGAAGTTGTAATCTTAGAAAGGAGAATGCTCATTTTTTCTCCTTTAAGAAACTGATGGATTTGAACTGCCAGCGTTTTGGTTAGCAGCCCAGTGAAATACACTACATCATGATTACTCATTTTCTCCCACTTTATTTATTTTATTATGTGATTAGCTTCAGGTTATTTGACCACCATTATGACACTCTTGGTATAATTAGATAACAGACATTATTTTAAGTACTTTATGCACTTAATTCTCACTATAAATCTATGAGATGAGTATTTCTCTCCCTTTATTTACAGGAGAAATTGAGACCCAAAAGTGACTTTCCCAAAGTCATAAGACTTGCATGTGGCAGAATCAAGCAATAGCTCCTGGGTCTGTATTTGCATTATGAGCTCATGTTAATAAACTTAACCAGAATTTATCCTTAACCAGAAGAAGATAAAATAGATGAATGGGATCTTCTAAGAATCAAATCCCTATGCATATCCAAAAACTTCTCCAACAGGGTAAAAAGGGAAGCCACAGACTGGGAAAAAGTATGTGGTAATGACATATCATATAAGGGACTTATATCCAGGATTTATAAAATACTTGAGCACAACAAGATAAAAGTAAATAATCCAATAGAAAAATTGGCCTAGGATACGAACAGACACTTCACCAAAGAAGACATTCAGATGGCCAACAAGCACATGAAGAAATGTTCAAAATTCCTAGCTCTAAGAGAGATGCAAATCAAAACAACTATGAAATTTCATCTCACCCCAGTCAGAATTGCAAAATTTAAC
The DNA here is from genome assembly GCF_000299155.1 of Elephantulus edwardii. Taxonomy (NCBI): domain Eukaryota; kingdom Metazoa; phylum Chordata; class Mammalia; order Macroscelidea; family Macroscelididae; genus Elephantulus; species Elephantulus edwardii. The sequence goes on from NW_006399918.1 coordinate 3,811,603, forward strand.
AGAACAACAAGCATCAAATGCTGGTGAGGTAATGGAGAAACTGGAACCCTTATTCACTGTTGGTGGAAGTGTAAAATGGTGTAACCACTGTGGAAAATGGTGTGATGCTTTCTCAAAAGTTGCAAATAGAGATACCATTTGACCCAGCAATTCCACTACTGGGGATATATCCTAAAGAGACCTAACCTACATCCAGGCGGATATATGCACACACATGTTTATCACGGCTTTGTTCACAATAGCAAGGAGCTGGAAACAACCTAAGTGCCCATCAACAAATGAAAGGATAGAGAAGCTCTGGTATATTCACACAATGGAATATTATGCTGCATTGAAAAACAAGGAACTCATGCAATATTATTCAAAATGGGTGACCCTGGAGGACATTATGCTGAGTGAAATATCTCAGTCAAAAAAGGACAAATACTGCATGGTGCCACTGTTGTAAAACAGGACTGACTGAGAAAGATGGGTTCAATAATGTATACTGCGTTGAAACAGATGAGGGAGAAAACTGTTTAAGAGGGATATGTGATTAGGTATTTTTGTCATGACAGGAGTCTAGAGCGAAGGCTGTATAGTGGAGTGTACCTGGGGGAGGGTTTGTAAAACAATGAAAGAATTTTTCTCTTACTTTTCCAAGAGGGTAGTGTGCTAGGAAGGAGGGTTGGGAGGGGAGAAAAGTGCAACAATGAATGAATGGAAATCCAAAGTCTCTGTAAATCTTCATTGAAATTAATAATAAACTTAAAAAATATAAAAAAATTACAAAATAAAAAAACAATAAAAAGAAGCAGAAACCCACCATATTATGCCATATCTCAAACTGTATTAAGAAAGTATCCTTGTAGTTCTTGTTATGTGCCATTGAGGTGGAACCAACTCATAGCTGACTCTCCAGCTGGTATACAGAGGCAGTAAATCACACAGGAAGAGATTGCCCATCTTTCTCCTCTAGAGCAGCTGGTGAATTCTAACTGTAAGCTTTTGGCCTGGTAATGAATGTCCTTACCACTAAGCCAGTCCAAAAGTTAAAACCTTGTGTATTATAATACATTTTATTCCTTGTGTATCTTGGTGCATCTTTTCTCTATTCAGCACTATCCCAGTGAGGAAAGGTAAACAAATACAGTGAAAAGGAAAGGCCTGGGAAATAACAGGCATCAGGGCCATCATATTACTAGGTTCTATACTTATTCTCTTTCCCACACCTATTGCTCACCCTGATCCTCTTCTGATGAACTTCATTTATCCTTTTTCTTACACTTATCACTCACCTGACCCTCTTCTGGTGAACTTGAATTCAGCAGATAATTAGAAGGTATGATGTTATAGACATGGCATGGACTTTGGAGTAAGAGAGACATGTGTCCTCATTTTAGGGCTACCATTACAAAGTTCATGCCATAAACAAAGTTACACAGACTTCCTAACCTTTGTCCACTATCCACACACTGGGACCGATATCTATGTTTATAGGAGCTCTTGATGGTATCATTTATAGTGAGAGCTGTGCTGCTAACCCAAAGGTCATGCCTCTCCAGTGGACCCACAGAAGGAACTCCTCCTGTCATTACAGACTCATCTAGGAGTCAGTGCTAACTTGGCAGAAATGAGAGAGTGAATTCATGGTTCTGATCAGTAAAGCAATAAGCATAATGTCTCTTGGCACATGGGAAGCAGCAATAGCTACTAGTGTATCATTCTCCCCCACCTTACCCTCCACATACTTTGCTCTTTATGTCACTTTTAAGTCAATATAAAATCACTCGGGAGATAGATTGTTGTTGTTGACGTTGTTGTTAGGTGCTGTTGAGTATGATTTGTAGCAACCCTAAGAACAAAAGTTCTGAACCTTGCCCTATCCTGTGCCATCCTCACATTTTCTGACACACAAGAGCCCAGTGCTTCAGTCACTGTGTCATTTTATCTGGTTGAGGGCCTTCCTCTTCTTTGCTGACCCTCCACACTTCCCAGCATCATGTCCCTTTCCAAAGAAATAGCCCCTCTCAGCAACATGCCCAAAATACTTATCATTCTTGCCTCCAAAGAGCACTCTGGCTGCACCCTCTTCCAGATATATCTTTTTGCTCTCTTGGCCATCCATAGGTTGTTCAGTGCTCTTCTCTGTCATCCTTATTCATTGTCCATCTCTCAGATGCATAGACAGTGATCAGAAAGACTATGGTCTGAATCCAACACATGTTAGTTTTCAAACTGACATCATTACTCCTTTACAATCTTGAGAGATCCCTAACTGCAGATTTTCCCAGTGCAATGAGTCTCCTTATTTACCAGCTGATGGTATCAGGGATGTTAATTGTGGACCCAAGCAAGATGAAGCTGTTGACAGTTTTAATCTTCTATCTGACCATCATGATGTTGCCTGTTGGTCAAGTGGTAAGAATTTTTGTTTTCTTGACATTGCGGTTCAGTCAGTTCCAAAGGCTGTATTCCTTGATCTTCTGTAACAAGTGTTTCAAATCCTCCTCACTCTCAGCAAATATGGTGGATCATCTGCAGATGTTAATTGTGTTTTGGGAGACCATTGTTTTAAGTAGTACAATACTTGTCTGTCAGTTTGCTGTAATGAGATAACTTGAGATTGCTGTGATGCTGAAAGCTGGGCCACTAATGTGTCAAATGCCATAAGCATTACCCATGGTGGACAGGTTTTGGTGGAGCTCCCTGATTAAGACAGACTAGGAAGCAGGAGGGGAGGTCTACTTCCTAGATAACAGGCCTATGAAAACCTCGAGATAGATAAATTGCCTTAATTAACAACAGGGCTCTCAGGAAATCCAATTTTCTAAGTGCAAACCCCCACCACTATATTTCAATAAAAACAAAACAATATATACCCTCTTTTCCCACACAAGATTAGTTTCTAGTTACACAGCTGTGGATTAATAAACCATTCAGGAGTCTGTATTTCTATCCTAGGTTCCCTTTCTCTATGTGATACCCACTGATTAGACCACCAACCACTTCTCATAGTATCATTTCCTTTTTGCTCCTACTTGTTTCAGAATCACTACAAAGAGTTCCAGGATTTGTGTGTATACTAATGCTCATAGCCAACTGAATAATAATTACACAAATGTATAGCTACTTTTTAAATATACCATTATTAACATGAAAACTGAAATCAGCTCTCTCATAATTAAGTTTTCAACCAGTAGGTCCTAATAATAGAATTATTACTGAGTGGGAAGTTCATGGAATATTTTTAAATTTAAAATAAGTTTTCCTATACAAAATGTTTGGAGACTCCAGCACTAGTAACAAGGATGGGTGAAAAATAGGTGTAGACTTAGATATAACTTTAAGAATAATGTTAACTTTCATTAAAGCTCTTGAGAGATCTATCCAGGGCTCTAGGAGATTTCCATTGCCAGTTCCATAGTATTCATAGAGGGGTTGGAGATGGGATCCTATTTTAAAGTGGATACTGTGTATTAACTGCAATATGAATGACAATTGACTCAAATAGAGTAATCTTCAAAATTAAGAAATTTTACTGTTGGTCTTATTGCTAGTTTTCTTTTTACAGTTTCTTTGTTTCTGGTCATTAATGTTCAGCATCAAATTCCAATTTATATACTGTTAATGGCAAAGAAAATGTCAAGGAAACAAAGATTCTTACCACTGGACTGATAGGCAACATCATGGTGGATGAAGAGGAGATGGAAACTGTCAATAGCGTTATTTTGCTTTGATCCACAATTAACACCTTTGGTACTAGTAATCAGGAAATAAAGAGATGCATTGCACTGTGAAAATCTACAGTTAGGGATCTCTCCAATTTTTAAATTTTTTTTCTTACTGTGTACTGTCAAACTGGAGTCACCTGGCAAAGGAGGAGATTACCTCTCCTTCTCCAGCAGAACATCTGATGGATTTGAATCATTCACCTTTGAGATTGCAGTGTAGCTTTTTTATACAAGGTCACCAGAGCTCCCTTCTTTCAAAATAATTGAGGAGTAATGATGTCAGTTTGAAGACTAAGGTGCATCTGATTCAGGTAAGTCTTTCTAACCTCCTGCTATGCATCTAAGAGCTGGAAAATGAATAATGAAGGCAGAAAAAGAGTTTATGCCTTTGAGATATGGTGCTGGAGAAGAGCACTGAACATCTCATGGATGGCCAAGAGGACAGAAATGTCTTGGAGAGGGTGCAGCCAGAGTACTCTTTGGAGTTGAAAATGATGAGTATTCACGTGACATACTTTAGTCATATTTCTAGGAGGTGCTATTTATTGGAGAGGGACATGATGCTGGAAAGGGTGGAGGGTTGGAGAAAGAGAGGAAGACTCTCAACAAGATGAATTGACATAGTGACTGCCACAATGGGTTCTTTGTAGGCCAGGAAGTGTGAGGATGGCACAGGATAGAACAGGGTTCAGATCTTTTGTTCACAGGGTTGCTATGAATCATAGTTGACTCGATGGCACCAAACAATATAACAAAAACAACAATGGCTAAGACAGCTCCTCATATATCTCTCATCCGTAAAATGAGGATGATAATACTGACTCAAAGGATCTCTGGTCACCTAAGGTTCAAGGAGTCGTGCAATTTAATGCAATTAAATGCAGACTGTGAGAGAAAAAAGAAGGAAAAAAAAAGTCAGGGAGTTTGAATGTACCAACACCTCTGAGGGGAAAAGATGGGCAATCTCTTCCAATCTGAAAACCTACTGGAGAACAACAGGGTCAGTTATGAGTTGAGTCAGTTCTGACTTAGCTACAATGAATTGGGATTTTTTTTGCTTATTTGGGTTTTTTGAGGACTGGTGTTCTGTGTCTTCAAGTTGGAACCAATCCATAGCTGAGCCTCCAGCAGGCTTTCAGCATCAGTTAATGGCATGGAAGTGTCTGCACATCTTCATCTCACAAAACAACTGATGCATTGGAACCTTTGGGATTGCAGTGCAGTTTCTTTTTTTTCCCCCTTTATACTGTTTTACATACAAAGTTCCTAGAACTCATATATAGCACAATTTCTTATCACTAGGCCACCAGAACTACTTTTAGGGATTTTTGTTGTTGTTGTTGTTGTTTTTGTTGTTGTTGTGTGCTGTCAGGTTGGAATCAACTCATGGCTGACCCTCTAGTGGGTATTCAGAGGCAGTTAATCACACAGATTGCCCATCTTTCTCACGTGAAGCAGCGAGTGGATTCGAACTGTGTGCCTTTGTGATTGCAGTGCAGCTTCTTACCACTAAGCCGCCTGAGGCAAAAGTTTCCCAGAATGCTCAATAAATGCTAGTTGAGTCTATAGTTTTAAACCTCTCCCTTTTTACCATTCATGCTTTCTTTAGGATACCTAGCCACAGGGCCTTATTTCCAAAATTGCCTTAAATTGTCCCAAAGCTTCATCTCTGTGGTACATTGAGGTATTTTGCCCAACTCTTTTTTGTCAATATTCTATGGCTATAAATCATAACTAATAAGGAACCATTAATACAGAGCACATTTCCACTGATTCATCTGTTAGAGTAGGAAGTTATGCATATTCATGAATAACCAGAGAATTGACATGAATGAACCTGCTGAGAGTAGTTTATGAGATGATTGGCTTTTTCCTCTCCCTTGATCCACACATTGATTCAGTTACAAACTGTGTTGATTCTCTTCAATGTCCTGCACATCTGTCCCTGCTCTCTGAGCCCATTGCCACCCCTTGAGATCAATCTCAATTATCTACGGCCTGGCCTGTTATTTCAACAGTCTACCTGGTCTTTTCTCACCACAAATACATCTTCTCATTGCTTCTAAATCAATTTGCCAAATCCCAGTGCTGAGAATGCCTTTTTCCAGAAGGAAAGCAAAATTCCAAAATACATTGGTAAAGGGCACAAGGTGGTTATATTAAAGCAATTCATTTCCTTAAGAGTCCAGTTGCTAAGGGATTTGAAATGCAGGAATGGTACAGTAAAATGAGAATCATTTGGGAGGTTCTTAATAGTGGTAAAATTTAAATACTCCAAAACCTTTTATAACCTGGATTCACTTTAACTTCACTATGTGATTTTCTGTAATTAACTTCAGTTTGATCAAGGGTTTTCCTGCCCTGCCCCACTTACATGTGGTGTTAATTTCAGTTAATTAAAATGACTTAGGGAGCTCTGATGGCCTAGTGGCAAGAGCTGTACTGCAATCATAGATGTGCATGGTTCAAATCTACCTGCTGGAGAAGGAGGGACAATCTCCTCCTGTACCTGTCAGATCCCATTTGATGGTACACACACAAAAGATAATAACATTTTTTTTAAAGTTTCAAAAAATACTTAAGTGGTTTGTGCTGGACTACTACCTTCATAGTCAATGGTTTGAGCACATCGTGGTATTGTGAGAGAAAAGTTCTGGTATTCTGCTTCTCAAAGACTACAGTTGAGAGGACCTTTCATAGTAGCTCTACTCTGTACCAGGCAGAGGTTCACACAGAACTGACTTGGTGGGACTAACAATAATGACTATCAACACTTTCAAGTAAACTATACCTACAAAGATTAGTTGTGTATTTCATTCATGTCTGTATTCTCAGCATCTAGTTCAAAGCCTTGTATATGCTTCATGTTTGCAAAATGAATGAACCAGATAACCAGTACATCTGAAAGTAAAGAAAAATGCTAAAAAAGTGCCAAACTGATTCTTAGAAAGTCTCTAGGGAGAAGTGGTTTTGAGTTAGATCCTCATGGACTTGTAGAAGTTTGCCAAATGTAGACAGGAAGGGAATTCTAGGTAAAGGAAATGAAGTCTGTTCAAAGGTTCATCTCTATTTCCTAGTACCTAAGAAAGCATCTACTGATCTAAGGGCTGTACTATTTCAATGATGTATGCTACAGGGCAGAAACACAGATGTCATGAATTGCCTGATTTTATTCCAAAGAGAAAAATAAGTTTCTCCTGTTTCTTGGAAAAGGGTTTACCTATACTTTCTGCAGTCCAAGAAAATGTAAGTCACAGCTTAAGCTGTCTACAGTTGTGGATTTTCAAGACATCTCTATTAAAAAGAAAGCACACACAATCTGTTTATGCAAACAAATCAAACTCAAATATGGAGAACAATAAAAGCCAGCTTCACCTACTGCTGTTCCACTTGACATGTTCATCAACTTAACAGGAAAACTTCAGCCAGGTTCCCAATGGACTAAACCTGGGATTGGATAAATGAACCTCACACATAACAAGGCCCCTAGGTACCTGCTGTCTATATCCTTTCAAGGCTCAGGGTGCCTCAGGATATCTTCAGGGAATGATACCCAAGAGTCTTCCCCTTCTTCTGCTCCTTGGAGAATGTCTTCACTGACTTCAAAAACTTCACCTAGGTGGATGGGTTCTCAATGATGCTTGTGTTACCCAAACCTGACCACATTCCCAGTAGTGTGATGTGTCTGCAGCTTGTCCACTCAGTCTCAACTCCTGCAGTAGATCTTCTGGGAACTTTCCTCTTTTCTGCTTGGGCATTTTGTGGTAAAGGGGACACAACATTTTTTTCTTCATTCCTGGCTCCCCTTCAATCCTGCTTTCCTGTTGTGCCTCAGCTTTAGGCCGAGACATGTAAGTGATCCTTTGAAAAGGAAATAAAATGGGTTTATTATTATAAGCTAATTTTATTTCTAATAAAACATCTCTTTTCACAATGAGATGAAAAATCTTATGAGGATATGTTTTCTCTTCTTTCTCTTGATTTCCTCTGAAGACTCCCAAGAACAGAAGATGCTTACCAGCTTGTAGCATCCATACTTCTTTCCTAAGACAGATTTCATACAGATAAGATACCAGTCCAATGTCTCTCTATAAATATCATATTGGTATTTGAAACAGAGCAATTCTTTCTTGGGTGGGAGTTGTCCATGTGTTTCAGGACATTAAGTGCCATTAATTTCAATAACATTTGTCTGTGTAATAATAAAAATCACAGACATTTCCCATTTTGTCCTAAAAGTATTATACTACCTCAAAGATGGACCCCTGCCTAGTTAATATCCAAATGCCTCATTGGAGAGAAATATCTTTTGTTAGGTATTTCAGTCGTAATTTTTTTTTTCCTGTTGGGAAATATTTTCCATTGCAGCTTCAGTTTCTTAAGATTCATAGTGTAAATTATTTTTAGATGGTCACTAACATACCTAAGAGAGCATTGGTACTTAGTGGTAATGAGTTGTGCTACCAACCTGGCTGGTATGCGGTTCAAATCCACCAGCTGTTCTATGGGAGAAAGATGGATGATCTTCTCTCATGTGATTTACTGCCTCTCAAAACCCACTGAAGGATCACCTATGAGTCAGTTCTGATTCAATGATCCACAACAACAATTAAACAATGTCCTTAAAATAAATTTTTATAAACTTGAAGGAGGTTTATATTCCTTCTAGGAAGCTCTAGTGCCACAGACTATAGGGGGGCCTCACCTCTCTGGTGGTTCAAACCCACCATCATCACCGTGGGACAAAGGTGGGCAATCTCTTCCCTGTGTGTGATTTACAGACTCCTGAAAACCGGCTGGATGACAATCTATGAGTTGGTTCCAACTCAATGGCAATGAATATATATACCTTGTAACCTTCATCAAAGATATTATTTACTTGATTCAAAAGCCTTTTTTTTTCCTGAATATGCATAAGCCAATCAGAATTTCAAAGCACTTAAGTCTACTTTATAAAAGGAAAAAATCTGAAATATGACAAAAATTGAAACCATCTCCACCCTTTGACACAATGATGTATCTTAGCATAGCTCTGGCTTTTATGTTCAAGTTCTGATTTTGCTTTAGATGAAGGGCACTTGAATTTGTGGCATCTTTCCTGAATCAATTGTTTGCCCCTGCAGAGTAGGTGTGTGCCTACCCACAAATTTGTATGGGCTGTAATTTAACGTGTGGTTTGGGGAAGATAAAGACTTTTATACTATATAGCAGAGTTTATAACATGCATGAATCAGTGCTATACACTGTCAGCAGACTTCCATCATTCAGACAGCAGTGAGGACAGAATGGACGGTGCGTAAGATTTGCCTTTTCCTCCTTACAATCAAGATGAGCCTTTCTGCCTCTGCTCTATTTCTACCTTGTAAAAGATGTACAAGGGTTGATTCATAGTCTCAGTTGAAGAGATGCCACCATTCCATCCCTAAAGCAAACTGTTTTCAACAATTCATGCATAATTCCAAGTTAGTGAAATATGCAAAAATGTCAAATATAAATTCTCTGAGTTATTGTGTGAGGGAGGTATAGCACTAATTGGGATAGAAAATAAATATGAGACATTTGAATACAATAAGCTCTCATGGAAGACTGAAAACTTGAATTTGTCTTTGAAGAATGGAAAGATTTAAGTAAGAGGAATAAAAAATATCATACTGGATGGGAAGAAGAGTAAGTATAAAGTGGAGATGTGCGTCATTATACTTTAAAAAAAGGCTTGCACAACACTGAGGAGGATTGGAAATTGTAGTAGATAGCCACAGGAAAAAAAATTTTAAGTAAACCAATTGATTGAATGTAATCCACTAGGGAAATGTTTCCCTAGGTTTAAATCTGGGAACTAAATTCAATCTCCTAAGTGTGCTTAAACTCCATTACCGGAGTCATGTAACTATTTCATTTTTCTACCTTAGAGACTTGGTGGCCATTCAATGAAGAGAGAGAACTACACTCTCATTCTTGAGTTTGTTTTTCAAGGTTTCTCCAGCTTCCATGAACACCAGCTCACCCTTTTTGTGGTGTTTCTTGCACTGTACATCTTAACTCTGGCAGGCAATGTCATCATTGTGACCATTATCCGGGTTGATCGTCATCTTCACACCCCCATGTATTTCTTCCTGAGCATGCTGTCTACTTCAGAGACTATATATACGCTGGTCATCATCCCAAAGATGCTCTCCAACCTCGTGGGTCTGAGCCAGTCCATTTCACTGGCAGGCTGTGCCACACAGATGTTCTTTTTTGTAACCTTTGGCATTACTAACTGCTTCTTGCTCACAGCAATGGGATATGACCGTTATGTGGCCATCTGCAACCCCCTGAGGTACACTGTTATCATGAACAAGAGGGTGTGTGCCCAGCTGGTAGGGGGAGCGTGCAGCATTGGGCTGATTGTAGCCATGACACAGGTGTCATCTGTATTCAAGCTACCTTTCTGTGCCACAAAGGTTCCCCACTTCTTCTGTGACATCCGACCTGTGATGAAGCTTTCCTGTATCAATACGGCCATCAATGAGATCTTGACTGTTATCATCAGTGTTCTGGTGCTTGTCACACCCATGGGGCTGGTTTTCATCTCTTATGTCCTCATTATCACTACAATCCTAAAGATTGCTTCAGCTGAGGGCCGTAAGAAGGCCTTTGCCACCTGTGCTTCCCACCTCACTGTGGTCATTGTCCACTATGGCTGCGCCTCCATTGCCTACCTCAAGCCCAAGTCAGAAAACACCAGGGATCAGGATCAGTTGATCTCAGTAACATACACTGTCATCACGCCTTTACTGAACCCTGTGGTGTACACTCTGAGGAACAAAGAGGTCAAGGATGCTCTGTTTAGGGCTATGGGCAAGAAAATTTCCTGACAATTTGACAAGTGTTGTCTTGATGTTCTTAGCATCCACACTCCACAGGAACATGGATTGGGGGCACATATCACTGGGAACATATTTAAAGACCTGTGCTTTAAGTAGTAAAAAGAACAGCAGCAAGATCATCAACGAGGTGTCTGAAAACTTTAAATAAAAGCCCTTGGTGAAGTTCTGGCTCTGAGTTTGTGGGCAAGTGAAGAAATCAGGTAGCAGCATGTACCAAAGATTTTTTTTTCCCGTTTGCCTTTTAATGTCCTTGTGTGTCTCCACCTTAGGAAAGCAATAGTAACTCCCTCTGAGAAAACAGATTCTGGTGTCTTCTTTAAAATATTCCTTCTGATTTTTTTCCTTCCTAATTAAGGTAACAATGATTCCTCTAAGTTGGGTCCATATTAGAACTTCTTTATAGATGCTACATCTGGTATTAAGTTGTTATGCAAAAAAGAAAGGGTATTCTCAGGTTGTATAACCTAGATTTCTTTTGAAACAAGTATCTTTAATTCATGCTAAATTGTAGCAGAACTGTTGGATGATAGAATTGACCAAGGATAATTTAATTAGAGAGAGATATAATGCTAGCTCTTGCCAGCTGTTGTGGCAGCTCCTTGAGTTCACATTCCTAGATTTTACTTTGTAAGTTCATATGTTATTAGTTCAGAAAGTATATAATGGGCAGATCATGTATTTGACTTTGGGGAAACAAATATAACACGTTCTGATTATCTAGCTCCATTCTAGAGCTAAGGAAAACCTTTAAAAGTGTAAGTGTAATACTTCATGATAACATGATATTTTCAAAAGATTCCAAGAGAACTAAAGAGAGAAAGATAGAAAAGTGAGAGACAAGCAGAATGTTTAAAAATATGAGAGAAGCCTCCATACAAGAGATATTCTGGCCTACTTTTAAAACAATTAGTTGGAGTGAGAAATTATAAAAATTAGGATCATAGTTTCAAAGGAATGAAAGCCAGAGGAATATTCTTTAAATGCAAAGTGATTCAGTGTGGGGAGTCTAGTGTATAAGGAAGCAGGGTCTAGGATAGAGGTAAATAAAGCCTGAGTAGTAGGTGAAGGGTCAGGTCAGAAAGGCTTTATGTGTTAAACAAAAGAATTTTGACTTTAACTATTAATTGAAACAGTGTATGTAAATTCTTGCCATCCTTATTATGCTTAATTAGCTCTATTGACAACTCAAAGAAGTTGTATAGATCTATACAGCATAGACCCTTTAAATCACTGGGAGAAGGAACTATGACTAGAGTATACTTGGAAATACTTTTGCTCTTATAAAGAAGGTGAATCAGAGAGACAGTCAGACAGAAAGAACATGGAGCAGAGGTAGGCCAAGAAGTGTTATGCAGGTTTGAAGTTTCTAAGTTCAGATAAGCATCTAGATTCAGAGCTTGATAACCAAAGACTTGCGAGCAAGTCAGGGCTGTTGGTCCTGGGACACAGTGGGACTGTAACCAAGAATTGCACTTATTAATCAGAGAAGCTTCAAATGATGATACAGATACCTAAAGGAAATAAATCTATAGATGGTAAGATAGAGATAGAGAGAAAGAGATATAGATTAGATATAGATAGATATAGATGATATAGATATAGAACTAGAGCTAGAGCGATAGAGATATAGAGATACACACACACACACACACACACACACACACACATACACACATACATTTAACTTCTGGATCATATCGTACCTATAAAGCCTTTATCAGAACAAAGGCAGGAAAAAATATCAATCCATAATTAAAGTTCTCTAAGGACATGTTCCCCTGCAGCACTGGTGGCTTAGTGGCAAGGAGTCACACTGTTGACCCAAAGGCACATGGTTCAAATTCACCAGCTATTCTGTGGAAGAAAGATGGGCAATTTCCTCCTGTGTAATTTACTGCCTCTGAAAATCTGCAGGAGGTGGAGGGTCAGCTTGATGGTACATAACTCCAAGAACATGGTAATTTAGATAAAAAGAAATAGGACAATCAGCAAAGAAAAATTGGATAATAAAAGGAAGCCTTGCTTGCCTAGTAGTAAGTACCTACAATTCCAACCCAAAATCACATTATTTGATGATTGGGAGGGAAATTATAGCCTTTAGTATGACAAGAGGGAGTTTGGTGGATAAGGAATTGAGGTGCCACCACAAAGGCCGGTGGTTTAAATCCACTAGCTGTTCCTTGGGAGCAAGGTGGACAATCTCCTCCCTTGCAATTTACATCTTCTGAAAACCCGCTGAAGAAAAACAAGCTATGGGTGAGTTCCACCACCATTAATAATAGGTAAAGAATTTGATGGAGTGATTCGTTCAATATTCAAGGATTTTTCAATATATGCCAGCTACTGTGCTGGATACTGGAAATGCCAAAATAAACTCTTTACTATCTCTTGAAAGAAAGCATTTCCAGACATGCATAAGAGAAAAGAATATGTAGAATGAGAGAGAAAGGAACAAGGCATGTTTAATGTTTAATAACAAAAAAGTAAAATTTTGGGATTTATTTTCCTAATTCCTATAAAGCTAAGCATGATGTCCTTCCCCAAGGATGAGGAAGACACTGGATGACATGGATTTGACTTATTGTCTGTGAGAATAGGAGCAGGTGTGTGTCGGAGACATGAGACTGGCTCCGAATAGGGCAGGGTTCAGAGCTAATGTTCATACATTGCTGTAAGTCATAGACAATTAGATGTGCATAACAACATAAAGCTAAATCTAATCAAGCCAGGTAAGAACTTTGAAATAACAGTGAAATAAAGGTGTGTTGTCTGTACAACTGTGCTGTCCTGAGGCAAGTCTGGGCCACCTCTGGGATACAAGAGCTTTTCTGAGGGACTTGACTCAGACCATCACAACACTGGACTTGTAGTACATTTATCACCAAGTTTTATCAGAAAGCTTGTTTGAATGAACAGTTTCACAACCAACCATTAAACAATCAGATACTTTCAACAGCCCTTCTCACCCCATCAGGGAACTTGTCATGGAACTTTTTCACACCTTCTGGGCAGTCTCACTCTCTCATAGACTACTTGGCAAGACAAAAATGATCTGAAAGGATTTTTTCCCTTCCCTCAGAATTATTTTGGTCACCATTTGCAGGTATTATTTTGTAGTTATAAAAGAAAAAAACAAAACAATCTTTTCCCATATATGGGGCTCCTTTCCAAAAATACTTTCCCAATCATTACTTCACTAGGTGCTCAGAAAGATGCTAGGAAGGATACAGGAATAATGTTCTCCATTGTAAAGATAATAATGCAAAGATAGCATAAAGGGTGGAGGTAGGCCTTGAGCTTACACTGATTTGGCAAGCATTTTTTTGTTTATACAAAATATATTACAATCTAATGGCACTTGAGAAATCAAGCTAAATAAAAGCTTAAATTTAAATTTTCCAAGCCTTAATACTTCCAGTGGGATCTGGTAGCCCAATGGGTGATGAGTTGTGCTGAAACCCAAAGACAGGTGGTTCAAATCCACCAATGGTTCCACTGGAGAAAGACAGGCTATCTCCTCCTATGTGATTTATTGTTGCTGTTGTTGTTATGTGCCGCCGAGTCATTTGTGACTCATAGCGACCCTATGTACAACAGCCCTAAACCCTGCTCTATCCTGTGCCAATCGCATTGCCTCTGACACACCCATCGCGATTATCCCAGTCACTGATTAAAAATCTGAGTTTGTTCGGACTTGATGGCAATTAGTTATTTGTTGTTATAATATCTCCAGACTAAAATGAAATCTCATTCCCAAGACTTTTCCAAGAGAAAGGTGTTGTGTGAACGAATCACCTTGGATCTTTACTATAGACCATGGAGACCCCAAAGGAAGCACCTCTAATAATAGTTCAAATTGTGAAGTTTTATTTATTCAGGAACCAGTAGATGTTTTAAGAATCTGCTGTTGCTGATCTCAGAGAAGACGCTTAGTGCTCCATGAACTAATCTGTGAAAGATTTAGTCTGACTTTAGAGTTTGGTAAATACTGTGTAATATCAGATCTAGAGCTAGAGCCTGGACTAGTGTCTAGACAGGGAGATAGATACACCATATTTATAAATTATAATATTTGGTAAACTGATGAGTGCTAAACTAGAGGTTCACATGAGTCATGAAAGTCTAGTTGGAAGAAACATTTAGCTCTAATTTTATTCTAAGTAATAATAAAAGAAAACAAATTCATTTCCTCTTTCTTGGCTCTGGAATCAATATGTTTGGTACCAGTCATTAAGAAATTAAAAGATATGCTGCATTGGGAAAATCTGCTATCAAGGAGCTCTGCAAAGTGCTGAAGAACAATGATGTCAGTTTAAAGACTAAGCAATGACTAAGGATGACAAAAGAATTGATGCCTTATAATTGTGATGTTGGAGAGAGTACTGACTATCTCGTGGGCTGCCAAAAGAACAAATGGTTAGTCTTAGATGAAGTGCAACCAGGGTGCTCCTTGGAGGCAAGAATGGTGACATTTTGTCTCTCATAATTTGGGCATATTGTTAGGAACCCTTGAAAAAGTCGGTGTACAAGAGGAAGACCCTCAATAATATGGATTGATACAGTAACTGTAAAAATGGGCTCAAGTATATCAGAGATCGTGAGGATGGCATAGTATAGGATCATTATGAGTGCAAGACAACTTGACATAACAACCACATAACAACCACAACAACACAGCTTTGGAAAAGCAATGGAGGAAAACTGTAAGAATCCATTCAACAGCAATGGGTTTCGTGTTTTGGTTTTTAACTGTGATTCAACTCTTGTTTAAAAGGAAACCTTTGCAACTTGAGTAATAAACTCTCTTATTTTTATAGGACCCAGATGAAAATTTAGAGAACATGGATGTCTGCATCAGAATCTCCCTCACTGACTGACCAGCAGAACTGAGGTTAGGGTGTTTCAGATCACTTTGTAGTATTCCCATTTCTTACAGACATCTCCCTTACTACCTTCTGCCTTCACTATAGACATAAATCTCTAAGACGTATGAAACAACGAAGGAAAGGCTTTGCACTTCAGGAATATGAGAGGTGGCACAGGATAATGTAAACCACATGAAGACCCCAATCTGGGAGGGCAGTTTACCTACAAGACTTCATAAAACTGAAAGTCAGATTATTTCATTAATTCACCAAAGAACACAAAGCTAGTAAGTGAGCAATAAAGGCTACTGAGCACAAGCCTACTCACTGTCCCATGGTTCAGCTGTAATGTGTGACTAGTAGAAATTGATTCCTAACCAAAGTTCACCACAGAATTCCAATATTAAGAGCACTTCTTTTTTTTAAGTGAAAAGAATTTGATTAATAAAAACCTCATATTAATGGAGCTAACAGAAGAAGTGTTGTGTACCATCAAATCAGAACTGTCCCATATCTGACTGTTGATAGGTTTTCACAGGCATGGGAGGAGACTGTCCTTCTCCAGTGGGGCAGCTGGTAGATTCAAACCACGTGCCTTCGGGATTGCAGCACAGCTTTCTTACCACTAGGCCACTATTTTCCTTTTGTTATGGGATTGAGTATACTGAAGACTCACAGAAAGATTTGAATTATGCTGCTGGAGAATAATACTAAATGTACTACAGTCTGCCCAAAAAACAAGCAAACAAAAAAAACAAAAAACAAAAACGAACAAATCAGTCTTGGAAGAAGCATGGCCAAAATGTTTCTTTTTTTTTTCTATAGTTATATTTTATTAATTTTCATAAACATTTACAGAGATTTTGGGTTTCCATTCATTCACCGCTGCACCATTCTTTCTACCCTCCTCCCAGTTTGTTCTTGTCCAAATGCCACAGTGCTTGTCAAAGCCAGTTCTGATTAATCTTCTTTGTCAGTGTGTCCTTTGCCATTCCCTATCACTCCTCCCTGAGACTTCACCCTGAGTCATAAGGAAAAGGGGATGGCATATTCTCTTAGCTACTTCCTGCTGAAAAGGGATGCTGTGGGTTTCAGGGTGAAGATCTTCTCTCACTACTCTAAAGGGCCCCTTTGGCAGTAGGAAACACATAGACTATTATGGAGATTGATTTTGGAATTTAGATGCACTCTTATTGATTGTGCTTGGCCATACATGTTCATATTCTTGAAGATGTATCCTGGGGGTGTTGCAATCTAGAAGACACAAATTTGACTAACAAGTTATAAGTACATGAGTCAAAAATTATGGAAAAGTAAAAGAAAAGATTCTTTCATTGTTCCACAAACCCTCCCCCAGGTCCCCTCCATCGTGTAGCCCTCGCTCTAGACTCCTGTGATGACAGAAATACCTAGTTATATATCTCTTTTAAACAGTTTTCTCCCTCCTCTGTTTCAGTGCAGTATACATTATTGAACCCATCTTACTCAGCCTCTCCCCAGCCCCAAGGACAGTCCCATTCTACAACAGTGGCATCATGTAATATTTGTCCTTTTGTGACTGGGATATTTCACTCAGCATAATGTTCTCCAGAGTCAACCATTTTGAATAATATTGCATGAGTTCCTTGTTTTTTAATGCAGCATAGTATTCCATTGTGCGAATATACCACAGCTTCTCTAGCCATTCGTTTGTTGATGGGCACTTAGGTTGTTTCCAACTCCTTGCTATTGTGAACAAAGCTGCAATAAACATAGGTGTGCATATATCTGCTTGGATGTCAGCTATGGTCTTTTCAGGGTATATTCCCAGTAGTGGAATTGCTGGGTCAAATGGTATCTCTATTTGCAACTTTTTGAGAAAGTGCCATACTGCTTTCCACAGGGGTTGCACCATTTTACACTCCCACCAACAGTGAATCAGGGTGCCGAGATTTCATCTGACATATTTTAAACCTGTTTTCAGGAGGAACCAATTCCTAGAGTAAAAGCTGATGCTTGGTGAAGTAGAAAGTCAGTGAAAATGGGAAAGTCTTCAATGAGAAGGGTGGACACAGTGACTTGCAGCAATGTACTCACACACAGTAATGCCTGCAAAGATGGTACAAGACCATTAGTTCTGCCTGTGCTGCTGTTGATAAGTGCTGTTGAGTTGTGGTTCATAGTAGGATAACTATGAGTCACAACCCAACAGACCTTAACAACAGCAGCAGATAGGTGTTACAGTTTCTTGATGACACTCTAGAAATTTCCATACATCCCCCAAGTAGCTGCAAAATGGACTGCACACTCACCAGGGACAGAGCTGTCTTCAGATCCACGTACCAGCTTCATGCCATATCACCAACTCACTCTGATCTCTCATGGTTAGTGAGGTGTTAATGAAAGATACCAGTACTACTATCATAGTTCATAAATCCTTTTTATTTAATTCTTGCCAGATGATGGTAGAAGAGACAATATCTATCTCATTTACCAGTATCAGGAGGATACTGAGACTCAGAGGAGATAAGTGTCAAAGACAATGAGTACTAGAATCCCAATTAAGTTCAACTAGTCCCAAATCTACCATCTTTCACTTTTCTTCTTTGTTTGAGAGGTTTCCCTTCTATGTATTGTTGCAGACCGAGGGTCCCAAAGAATGGAATAATTTTATAATTATTAATAATGAGACAAACAGCCAGGAATGTGATAGAGCAGAGAGCATAAAACAGGGGGTCAGCAGTTCTTGACTAAAGACCCCAAGTCATGTTTCTCTGTGTCTTTATTGAAAATTATCAGGAAGTAATCACAAAGCGTATGGATATAGATATAATCCTATCGCTCACAATGTTGTACTTCAAGATTAATCTAGAAATTTCTTTTTTGACTATGAAAGCAACTCCATTTTTCCTCAACTTTTTGTCTCCAGAACGATATATCATATGATCATCTGACTCAAATGCCCCATGCCAGTCCATCTCATCTCTCCAATGCCTAATATGTCAATATTTATGCCTTCCATTTCTTTCTTAACAATTTCT
>NW_006399918.1:3830619-3833436 GCF_000299155.1 Elephantulus edwardii
CATGCTGGGTAGAGTGGAGGGACAGCGCAGGAGGGGAAGACCCTCTATGAGGTGGATTGATTCAGTGACTGGGGTAATCGGGATGGGTGTGTCAGAGGTGGTGCGAGATTGGCACAGGATCCAGCAGGGTTTAGGGCTGTTGTACATAGGGTCATTATGAGTGGACTCAAGGGCACATAACAACAAACAACAACAACAAATCACAAAGAGCATTCAATGCGAATGAAGCCAAGCTCTTTTTATTGAAAACCTTCTTCTTGACTCAGGAAGGAGGGGTTCACAAATGCAAGAATTTGGTTTACCCTTAACTATTAACCTTGATGCCTCAGGGTGAACTCTAGCTCAGGAAGTAACACTCCCTCTGTAGGGCGCCCCTGGCTGTCTCCTGTCTTGCAGGGAACAAACAGCTCATTTTCTGCCACAAGAGAAATCCTAACTTATAAAACTGTAATTCCTTCAATTCCTGAACCAAGGTTTTCATATAATATTTGGTATAAAGTTTGGCCTCCCAAAATGTATCATATGACAACTCAGGCAGACTGTTTTTCCATTACCGTGGCTTAGGGAGAGGCATTTTTTCAGTTGATTCTACTATCTTAACTGAAGATGGAAGCTCCCTTTTGAGCTCTTCTCTCATTGTACTCAAACATTCTGTTCTAGAATTTTTATGATTAATTCTGGATCTCTTATGGAAGAGCATCATCTAAATAGATACTTTGGGAAGGAAAATTGGTACAGTTCTTTGTTGGACAGTCAGTGATCTTCCAGCTGGCTGCTGTTAATAAACTTTACTAAACAGGAAGAAGGACGCCTAACATTGCACGTGGGTAACAAATTCCCATGACTTCCTTGCAGTACCAAGACAAGACCAGGAAAAATTCCCTTGTTCATTTTATTTTTGTGCAGTTTCTCCCTTTGACATTAACTAGCCCAGGGAGATTTATCTAGGCCTAAGAGTTAAAAAGCATCTCTAAATGTTCGTGCAATTTTACATCCCCTTGTGCTTAGAGGTTAAGAATGTTCATGGCCTCAAAATATTCTTTTTTTAAATTTTTTTTAATTAATTTTAATGAAAGTTTACAGAGACTTCCGGTCATCCATAGTTGCACTTTTCTCCCTGCCCACCCTCTCCCCCCACCCCAAATTCACATTTCTCCTTGATGAGTAAAAGAAAAACTCTTTCGAATCGAACAAGAGGAAAAAACTAGGAAAAAAAAATGCTGGCCTTGAGCAGTATGCTCTTTTGTGAAATATTTATATGGGATCAAGTTGATAACAGCGACTCCAAAAACTATATAGAAACTCTAGAGGCAGTGAGTTTGTTAATGCAAGAGATGAAATTCAGAAAGAAAGGTGAGAATGTTTAAATAACTTGAAGGAGTCAATCAATGAAATTATACACATAGAAATTGTTGGTATTTGTACTGCTGTATATATTCTCAACAATAACAACAGGATTTTCTCCATTTCCTTTTTTCCTCTCCACTTTTTGTAGTTGGAGGACTTGGCTAATGAGGTGTAACTCTGAAGACAACAGGTGGAGCATGGGAAGGGAAAAAATTCTTAAAAGCAAGGTACCACAAGAGTTCACAATAAAGGTTGCATAGTGGAATGTACTTGGGGCGGTGGGAGGGGTGGGGGGGATTGTGTACCAGAGAGGGAGTTTTTCTTTTACTTTTCAAAGAGAGGAGCGAACTGGGGGGGGGGGGGGGGGGGGGGAAGGGGGACGGGGGGGGGAGAGAGAAGTGCAGCAATGAATGAATGGAAATCCAAAATCTCTGTAAATGTTCATTAAAATTATTAAAATAAAAAAATTACAAAAAAGCAAGGTATGAGATGTAATCGAAGAACTGCTGAAAGAATATGGAAATCTTTTTAGCTTCATTTTCAAAACTTTATTTTCATCTAGAGCTGCGGGATTAGACTGTGGTACATTCACATGATGGAATACTATGCAGCCCTCAGGAGCAATGATTTTGAAAAAAAAAACAACATGGGAGAGGCTGGAAAGCACTATGCTCAGTCAAATAACCCAGTCTCACAAGGACAAATATTGCATAAAAACATTATTGTAAAAATAGATGGATGACTAGTAAGATGTGTACAGAAGACCAAAGGGGAAAGGGGTGGGTGGAGAGGGGTTAGAGGTAAAGGGAGGGGGGGAAATCATAAGGTCACAGAGTTTGGTGGGCAGAGGAAAGGGGTGAAGACGTTAGAAAGATCCCGTGGGAACCTAAAAAGGCAGGGTAGCAGTGGGTATGAATCAATGAAGATTAATTTTATAAAACAATATATGGGAATGACTGAAACGCAAAGTGAATTGAGGAATGTGTGAAATAAAATGTTTATTAATTTTGTATGCAAACCAATATAAAATCAAAACAGAACAAAATTCTTTCTTTTGATTAATGTTTGTAATAATTAACTTCGCCTTTCACTTTTTCAGCATTTATTATTTATAATCTTTATAGTATGGAATAATGGACATTTCAGGAGTTCTCTTGCTGGACACTTGAGTTAAATGTCTTGTTTCTAATCAAAATAGAAAAAAATTGAACCTATAGTTAGAATCTTTCAATTGGTATATTTAGATAAATTATATTTAATGCAGTTATTTATATGTTAAAGCTTTAAATATGCTATTTTATATTTTATTTGTCCGAAACGAATGTCCTGAAGAGGACCTGAAGCACCTGGTGCAGAGGGTCAAGGACTGTAGCCTACAATATGGATTGAGGCTCAATGTCAAGAAGACAAAGATTCTCACCACTGGACCAATTGGCAGCATCAGGATGGATGGTGAAGAAATTGAGATTT
>NW_006399918.1:3833876-3836522 GCF_000299155.1 Elephantulus edwardii
GGGATGGGAGTGTCGGAGACAGTGAGATTGGCACAGGACAGAGCGGAGTTTAGGGCTATTGTACATAGGGTTGCTATGAGTCGCAGGCGACTCCACGGCACATAACAACAACATATTTTATTTCCTTTTTCTTTTTCTGTTTTCTTCTTCATGACTTTATGTGGACTACTTGAGTGTTTTTAGATTTCCATTTCTATTCATTCATTGTTCCAAGTGTATTTCTTTGGGGCTTTTTTAGTGGTTGATCTAAACGTTAACTGAGGAGTGTGTGAATTAAAATTGGATTTTTAAAAATATGATAAATCTGTCATAAGTTCTCTCTGACATAAAGTAAACACCTTTTCCACAGTTTTAATTATTATTGCCTTTTATTGTCAATCTCTTTATAAATTTGGTTTTTGAATATCCACAAGTGAACATTGAATACTGGTGACATCAGCAGTTATGTGCTGCAACAATATATGTACCAAAATAAACAAGAAACAACACACATGCACAGAAACCTAAATTTTGTCAGAACTTAAGTTGAGGATAATGTAAATATTATATAATTGTCTGTGTAGAAATATTATTGTTTTGCCAGTTTGAGTCAAGAGTAGAAGAGTTCCTTTATTCTTTGCCTCATTTCATTTAAAATTTTCTAGAAAAGTTTAGAAAAGTATGAGGCATTTATCTTCTTTATCTTCTTCAGTATTTTGCTGCTTATCTGGCATCACTCCTTTCCATATGAAGTTGGTATTTCATTTTCCATATTTTTGAAAAAAGATGACAGAATCTTCATTGAGATTACATTGTATTTGTAGATTGCTTTAGGTCATATAGCCACTCTTCCACTATCTTCCTATCTGTAGAAATGGAATCTGATAAACATTAAACATTGTACTTGGAAAAAATCCGATGAAAAATTTGCTAATATTTGAATTGCTTTTCTACTGTAGAAGTGGGTAGTTGTTTCTGTCTGACTGTTTTCAAGATTTTTTAAATATTTTCTTTCGTTTTCAGAAGTCTGAAGTGATTTGGTATGAATTAATTTCTTCACATTTACTTTTTTGTGTGCTATCGTAGCTTCTTGAATAAAAAGCTTTGTATCTTTTGTTAAATTTGGGAAATTATCATTATTTCTCCAAATACTTTGTTAGGCAGGATGTCTTTCTCTTTTTCTTTCAGGAGTGAAAACACATAAATGCTACACACATTTTTGTTTGTTTGTTTGCTTGTTTGTTTTTGTTTTTAAGGTCATATATCATAAAGGTTCTGAGTTTAAGGGTTTTTATCTTAATTTTATTTTTTGATCCATCTCCTCTCTGTTACACAGGCTAGATAATTTCTAGTTTTCTACATTCTAATTCACTATCTTTTCACTACTTGCTTTACTTACTGTCAAATCTTTATATTGAAATTTGTTTTTAATTGAAAATTTTCATTTGGCTCTTCTCTATATCTTTTATTTTTTGCTAAATTCATTTAATTTCTGATATTTGTCAAATAATTCAAACAATTGTTCCATCGTAGCATTGGCATCTATTGATGTTCTGTTCATTAATCTGCCTAGTAGTTGAAAATGGGTTTGAAAAACTTTAAAAAAATGGGTTTGATCAAAACACGTACATTTATTTTTCATTTTGCTGTGAAGTTTTGACTCTTCTATTTCAGTTGGCTTACTTTGCCACCACTTCAGTAGAGAACAAAGTGGTTTTTTAATGCCAGATGTGGGTAAACCTTTTCATCCCACTGACACCTGAAAGGGGTTAGCTTTCTATCAAAACCTTCCTGATTGGAAAACATAGTACCAATTGAAATTGTCACAGACTTTATTTTACTTGGATCTATGATCAATGTCTATGATAGCAGCAGTCAAGAAATCAACATATGTGTTAGCATTAGGAAAATGTACTGTCAAGGATCTCTTTAAAAAAGACTATGGATGTCAGTGAAAGGATTAAAGTGTCTCTGACTCACACTGCAGCAGTTTCAACTGTTGCACAATGGAAGGCCAGAGAGTCAATGCCTTTGAATTGTGATTTGGCGAAGAGCACTGAATGTCCATGGACTTCCAAAAGAAGAAAGAATTCTATCTTAGAGGAAGTAAGGCAAGGGTGTTCCTTAGAGGCAAGGATGGTGAAACTTAGTCTCACATACTTTGGAAATGTTATCAGGAGGGCCTAGTCCTTGGAAAAAGGTACCTTGCTTGGAAAAGTAGAGAATCAGAATCTCAGCAAGATAGACTGACAAAGTGATTCTAACAATGGCCTGAGCAAGAAGGAGCTTATGCAGATTTGGTGAGATAGAACAAGGTACTGATCTGTGTAAAAGGGCATTTTGAGTTGTAAATGACTCAGTAGCACCTAACAACAACAATACTGTATTGTCTTTCTAAGAATACAATTTAAAACAGGACTGACATCTGGGCTGGGGGGAGCCTGAGAAAGATGGGTTAAATAATGTATACTGCATTGAAACAGATGAGGGAGAAAACTGTTTAAAAAGGATATGTGATTAGGTATTTTTGTCATGACAGGAGTCCAGGGTGAAGACTGCATAGTGGAGTGGACCTGGGGGCAGGGATTGAAAACAATGAAAGAATTTTTCTTATACTTTTCCAAGAGGGCAGTGTACTGGGGGGGAGGGTTGGGAGGGGAGAAAAAT
>NW_006399918.1:3836622-3866993 GCF_000299155.1 Elephantulus edwardii
CATCATTGAGATGAAATTGTATTATAAATTGTTCCTTTTTTTCTCTCTTGTTTTAAAAATTAATTTTAATTAAAGTTTACAGAGACTTAGCGTTTCTAGTCATTCATTGTTGCACTTTTCTCCCTGCCCCCTTCCCCCTAATTCACCTTTCTCCTTGAAAAGTAAAAGACAAACTCTTTCATTGCTATTCAATCCCTCCCCCCAAGTCCACTTTTTTCCCTCATCTGTTGCAATGCATTATATAATATTCCATTATATGGATATACTTAATTTTTATATCCATTAATCCACTAAAGTACATTTGTAGTGTTTCTAGCTTTGTATAAGCCCGACTGAGGTTATAAGAATACTAGTAGTATCTCTTGTTTTGAGTAAACATAAGCTATCATATCATCTGGGAGAATAGTAAGCAATTGAATTGCAAGATTATACAGTGAATGTATGTTTAACTTTATGAGAAACTGTCATAAAAATTTTCAGAATATGTAATTTTTCATTCTCAAATATAAGAATTCCAGTGAGTTTAAGTTAATAGAGGATAAACAATTCAAAAAAGAAAATGAGAATGGTTATACAACTTAGAGTCAATGCAACCAATGCCACAGAGTTATACACATAGAAATTGTTAAATTGATAAATGTTCAGTGTATATTCTCACCAATAACAACAGAAAAAAGAAAATAAATTATTAAAACAGAAATACCTATTTAACATAAATTCTGTAGCACTAGAATTCAAGTTAGCATTTCTTTTCTTAAAAGCTTCACATATACTTCATTCATATGCAGTGTGAGAGAAATGAAAGAAAAGAAAATGTTGAGAATGAAAATCATACCAGAATCTTTTGTACTTGACTGCTATTTGGCAAGCAAAAAATATTCAATTACAGCTAACAGCATAATAAATCTTTGGAAACTCCTCGATGACTCCACCAATGAGCACTGGCAAAATCATAAGATCATTAAATTCAATATTTTCTGTTTCTTTCAACAGTTTCACAAATGGTTGCTGATTTAAAACATTTGCTTGTATTGCAAAACAATTTTAAGAGCTGTAACTATGATACTTTTCATGGTATATGGTTCAGGATATGGAGTACAAATATTTTTAACATATAGTAGAAAAATAGTATATTTTTTTTTTTACTAAGGAGGATAGAAGGAGAATTGATGCCTTGGAGCTGTGGTGCTGGAGAAGAGTATTGAGGGTACCATGGACTGCTAGGAAAACAAACAGATTCATCCTAGAAAGGGTTAAACCGTGCTGCTCCTTGGAGGCAAGGATTCTAAGGCTCCGTCTGACATACTAGCAAGGAGGGACAGGTCTTTTGAGAGAGACATCATGCTTGGTAGGGTGGAGGGACAGCACAGAAGAGGAAGGTCCCCTATGAGGTGGATTGATTCAGTGATTGGGGTAATCGGGATGGGTGTGTCGGAGACGGTGCGATTGGCACAGGACAGAGCAGAGTTTAGGGCTGTTGTACATAGGGTCGCTATGACTCGACGGCACATAACAACAACAGAAAACAGTAAAGAAAAATTAATCTTTTGTTTTAAAAATCCAGTAAATCCAAATTTTTTTTTAACATAAGGTCACTGGAACATGATTCAGCATAACGGAAAAGAATTTTATTCTCTCAAACTCACCGCAATAAAACTGAAACTGACTCATAGCTGACCCTACAGCAAGATTTCAGAGGCTGTACATCTCACAGGAGGAAACTGCCCAACTTTCTTTCATGGAGCTGTTTGTGGATTTGAACTGTTAGAGAGTTGCCACCTTTGGATCAGCAAGCACAGCTTCCTATGAATTTAGTTAATCAAACTCAAATTCATTACCTGAGAACCAACTACTAGCTGGCACTCCAGCAAATTTTCCCAGGCTATAAATGACAAAGGACAGATTGTCCATCTTTCTCCCCTGGAACTGTTGGATTCAAGCCTCTAAAAAGGAGTGGCCTTTTTGGCTTGGTAGTGCAAAGGTCTGTGGACTATACCAACAAAGCTAGCACAGCTATTGCAGAAAACAGTTTGGTGGGTCCTCAAAAAGTGGAACAGAACCACTATAAGATATAACAGTTTCATTTATATATGCTCAGGAGACCTGAATGCAGCAAAAGGTACAGGCATTTACACCAATATTCCTAACAGCATTATTCACAGTAGTTAAAAAAGAATGACTTTAAAAAGCGTGGGAAAAGAGCAAATTGGAAGGAGGGGTTGGCAGGGAGAAAAGTGCAACAATGAATGAATGGAAATCCAAAGTCTCTGTAAATTGTCATTAGTAAAAATAATAATAAAACATTAAAAATCTGTGGTATATTCAAACAGTGGAATATTAGTCAGCATTGAAAAGCAATAAACTTGTAAAACACTATACAACATGGGTGAGTCTAGGAAAAATTATTCTGAATGAAATATCTCAGGCACAAAAGAATGAATACTGTATAGCATCACTGTTACAAGTTTGACATGGTGAGTTGGGGATAGAACAGGATAAGAGTGGATAGATAATGAACACTGCAGTGGAGAAGATGAGGGGAAGGACTATCTGAAGGGAATGTAAGATTGGGAACGACATGTCTGACAACAATCTAGAACAAAAAGTGCATTGCAAAGTAGACTGAGAAAGGGGGAAGAAAGGGGAAAGGAGGAAAATGTACAGCAATGAATGAATGAAAAACCCAGCCTTTCTACAAGCTTTCACTAAAATCACAATTTAAACTTTTTTTTAAAAAAAGAAAAACAGCATAGTTCTCCATGAGCAGATTAATGGATACACAAATGAGATATTTATATACTATGGAACACTATTTATTCATGACAATAAATAAAGTCTTGATCCACAATGGACCTCAAGAATCTTATGTTCAATGAAAGAATTTTTCTTTTATTTTTCAAAGAGAAGAGTGAAATAGGGAGGAGGGGTGAGTAGGGACAAAAGTACAAAAATGAATGAATGGAAATCCAAAGTCTCTGTAAATTTTCATTAAAATTAATAATAATAAAAAAATTTTAAAAATATCATCTTCAATGAAATACATCAACAAAGCAACTGTTGAATAATTTCACGTATACAGAATAACAAATAGGCAAATGCACAGAAACTAAAGTTATTATTAGTTACCAGAGTCAGGAAGAAGAAAGAAAGAAGGCAATATTTAATTAACACAGAATGTTTAGTCATGATGATGCAAAGTTTGTTATCAGTTATGGATGATGGTTTTATTGTATATTTAATGTAACTCCTATTACTGAATTGAACACCTTAAAAGCGTTGAACTAGCAAATGTATGATATACATTCTCATAGTAGTAAAATAAAAACCAAACCACTTTTTTTTCTTTAAAAGTCTTGAATCCTGCAGGCAGCTATTTGATGATTTAAATTAAGATTTTTATCCTTAAAATGTATTTTTCAGAGGGTTTTCCCCCTCTCATAACAATTCCCAAAATTTTTCCTCAATTGAAATATTAATTTCTCTTACCATCTGTCTAGCTGAAAATGTATTCTTTTTTATGCAGAATTCTAAGTGGTTCATAGCTGATTGTATACTAATGAAGGAATTTTTTTTTTCTTGTTCTCTTTGGAAGGGGGAGCGAGCTAGTGGGGAGGGTTGGGCAGGGAGAAAAGTGCGGCAATGAATGAATGGAAATGCAAAATCTCTGTAAATGTCTATTAAAATTAATAATAAAAAAAATAACTTAAAATATGTGTTGCCATTTACAGAAAGTCCCTGGATTACAAATGAGTTAGTTTCATTTCTGTCTGCCATTAAGTGAATTCATGCATAACTTGGAATAATTAGTAATACTTCATATCTAACACCAGTAAAAAATTTCTTTTCATAAATTAACTTGCAGTATATAAGATAGCTTTTATGTATCAATCAATAAATAGAAAATAATTTTTAATAATAACAGTAGTATTTTGATTTGCACTGATAACAACTATTATTATAAACCCTTGAATGTGCCTCAACTTTTTAATATAACAACTTTTAGAGAATTTGGTTTATAACTATGGGTTATACATAAGTTAGATATTCATTCCTATACACTATCTGTAATTCAGATTTCTAAATTCAGTAATTAATTAATTAATTAATTTGAATTAGGATAAAATCTCTTACCAAAGCCAATAAGGATTTTCTGATATTATGCCTTAATATCTGATATTATGCCTTAAAATAAGACCCCAGGAATAGAAGGTATACCAATTGACATATATTTCAGCTAACAGATGCTGCCCTGGATGTGCTCACCAAGTTGTGCCAAGAAGTCTGGAGAACAAGCACTTGATCAACTGACTGGAAGAGATCCATATTTGTTCCCATCCCAAAGAAGGGTGACCTAACTGAGTGTGGAAACTACAGAACAATCTCATTGATTTCACTTGCAAGCAAGATTCTATTGAAGATTATCCAAAAATGACTGGAACAGCACATCAGCAGAGAACTGCCAGAAGTCCAGGCTGGGCTTAGAAGGGGTCGTGGTACTAGGGATATTGTAGCTGATGTTAAATGGATCTTAGCTGAAAGTAGGAAATACCAGAAGAATGTCTATCTGTGTTTCACTGATTTTGCAAAGGCATTTGACTGTGCGTATCATAACAAACTGTGGGTGACTCTGAGAATAATGGGAATCCCAGAACACTTGATCGTGGTAATGCGACACCTATACTTGGACCAAGAGGCAGTCGCCAGAACAGAGCAAGAAAACACTGCATGGTTCAAAATTGGGAAGGGCATACACCAGGCATGTATACTGTCTCCATACCTTTTCAACCTGTATGCAGAACAGATTATCTGGGAGGCTGGGCTCTATGAGGAGAAGTGTGATGTCAGGATTGGTGGAAGATGCATCAACAATCTGCATTATGCAGATGACACAACCCTGCTTACTGAAACTGAGGAGGACCTGAAGTGCTTCCTGCAAAGGGTCAAGGACTGCAGCCTCCATAATGGATTGAAGCTCAATGTCAAGAAGACAAAGATTGTCACCACTGGACCAATTGGAAGCATCAGGATGGATGATGAAGAGATTGAGATTGTTCACAGCTTTAGTTTGCTTGGCTCTACAGTCAACACTCTCGGCACTAGTAGACAGGAAACTAAAAGACGTATTGCCATGGAAAAGTTTGCTGTTAGGGGCCTCTCCAAAGTGCTGAAGAGCAATGGTGTCTCTCTGGAGACTAAGGTGCATCTGATACAGGTCATGGTCTTTGCTATCACTTGTTATGCATCAGAGAGTTGGACAATGACTAAGGAGGATAGAAGGACAATGTATGCCTTTGAGCTGTGGTGCTGAAGAAGAGTATTGAGGGTACCATGGACTGCTAGGAAAACAAACAGATCCATCCTGGTAAAGGGTCAAACCGGGCGGCTCCCTGGAGGCATGGATTCTGAGGCTCCATCTAACATACTTTGGACATGTTGTATGGAGGGATGGTTCTTGGAGAGGGAAATCATTCTTGGGAGGGTGGAGGGACAGCGCAGGAGGGGAAGACCCTTTATGAGGTAGATTGTTTCAGTGACTGGGGTAATCAGGATGGGTGTATCAGAGATAGTGTGATTGGCACAGAACAGAGCAGAGTTTAGGGCTGTTGTACATAGGGTTGCTATGAGTTGCAAGCGACTCGACAACACATAACAACAACAATATGCCTTAATATTTTTCCACTTAAACCTTATAAGCATTTTAAAAATTTTTTCATTTTTTTTGTCACAGAAAATTCCTATTGTCATATATTAAGAAATTTACATTACTTTATGTGGTCTTTTTTTCATATGTTCATCCTACACAAGCATCTCCATTCCCGTTTGCTTCTATATCTACATGTCTTTATTTTAAATTTTAAATATTATCTGCTTCTATTTTCTTAAAATGGAAAAAACTTTTATTTGTACCATAATTAAAATGTTAAATCATTCATTTATGATTTTCATAGACATCACTATGATTCATCCAGTCTGCATAAATCATTCATGTAAACATATTGCAATGGTACATTGATGCATTAAAAAAAATCTTCTGAATTGATCCACTGATATTGACTAGATCTATGAAAATATACTTTATACTGTGCTAGGTTTTACATTAATATTTATTTCCATTTCTTCTAACAACATGCCCAGAGTATGTCAGACAAAGCTTCAGCATCATTGCCTCCATGGAGCACTCTGCCTGCACCTTCTCCAAGACATGTTTGTTTGTTCTTTTGGAAATCCATGGGATATTCAGCACTCTTCTCCAAAACTACAACTCAAAGCCATCAATTCTTCTTCTGTCATCCTTAGTCAACATAGTAAGTGATTGAAAAGATCATAGCAGGTACACCTTTTGTCCTCAAACTGATGTCATTGTAGCTCAGTAATTTGGAGAAGTCCCTAATTGCAGATTTTCTCAGTGCCATGCCAGTTGCCATAGTTGTTTTTGTGTACGATCGACTTAGAACAACTGACCCATAACTGACCCTCCAGCAGGTTTTCAGAGGCTGTAATGGCACGGGAGGAGATTGCCCATCCGTCTCCCGTGGAGGAGCTGGCAGACTGGAACTGTTTGCCTTCAGGATTCCTGTGCAGGTCTACCAGTAGTCTATATACGAATTTCAACTCCAGACTAATGATAAGTTTTAATATGCCTTTATTCAATCATTCACACACATTGTGTCTTATAAAATTAATCACCATTGATCTGTGCCTACTATCACCTCATCACATCCACACTGGATCTCTATTAATTCCTTCCCTTCCTCCTTCTACCCACCAAACTCTGTGATGACATTTCTTTGATCTTTAGATACTTTTTTTAAGTGACATTTAAAAATATTGGCACTTCTACTCTCATGCTATCTATTCTAAAGCATAAATTTGTCAAGTTCTTAAAAATAAGGTAGTTGCCCTATTTTAATTATTTTCACATTAGAATGTGTGTCCTTTGTGATATAATAATCTCACATGGCTCTTATTTAAGCCCTTGTAGTATAGAATATAAGCCTTGGACTGAGAATTAAAAAGATGGACATTGAACCTACCACTTGCTTCATCCTCTTCTTCTTCAACATCTCTATGTGTTTTCTTTTCTTTTCATTTTATTGGCATACCTTATTACAATTCACTTTAGAAGACTCTAGGAGCCTGAATTTTAGAAGACACCATACTGACTTCCACAGTGTGTTTACAAAACTGAAGAAACTTCTCCAATCTGTATTACTTTTTATAATCTGACAGCAGACAGACTGCTAGACCCCTCAAGAAAGCTACTTGTCCTGTGTGTCTCTTTCACACAATAATCTCTGAAACTGGGCTAAGGAGTAAGACAGTCAGTCACCTCTCTTTACCTCCTTTTCCCCTATACAAAACCTTTCACAAAACATTGGCATAGGCATCATCATATCCTTGTGGATCTGTGACTCTGGCATGACTAAATTTCAGTGGAAGCACAACCTGGAACTAAAATCTACACACTACATTCAGAATATTTTTCCACGTTTTCAAAATATCACCAATAACCAGATGACTGAAACCTTAAGTGAGAAAAAGAATGAAAAGGAAATGTTGTCACAAAACGTAAATCATAATTTGGTCCCAGATTCTGTTTGGAACATGAAGAAGTGGATGGAATGGATAATTAATTATAATTCAGGGTTAAGATGACCATGGAGGAAATCATAGTGTTGCACAATTTTGTGGGTGGAGAGAGGGGGCAGTAAAGGAAATAGGAAAGAATGAGCAGGAAAGAGGTGAATGGTGGGCATAGTTCAAAGAGGATTAATTTTATAACATATCATGAATTAAAATGACTGTATGAAACACAATGTGAATGAAGGATAGCATGAAACACAAAATATACAAAGTTTTTAAACAAACCAAGATAAAATATAAATTTAAAACAATGGTAATTTAGAAGTCTGTGGTGATGCATAAAAATATGTGGGTCTGAGTACAACTGTAAAACAACGGAGTTTGAGATGTTTATAAAGCCTTTAAGTGGAAATACTCAGCAGAAAGTTGAAAATGTGGGTAAGGACTTTTCAGGAATAAAATGCAAGTTATCAATATAAAGTGAAAAAAGTTTAGCTGTGAGACTAAATAATTGCTCTGAAAGAGAGGTTAGAGAGAGAGAAAAAAATCAAAGGGGTGAGGATGGAGCCTGACAATTAATGAGCAGCGTTCAAGTGGCTAACTGTGGAGACAAGGTAAGGAAAGGTGTCAAAGTAAATAGAAAAGAGTTAATTGAAAGAGAACAGAGAGTTTTCTCTATTGCCAGTGTTAAATTAATTTTGTATATAAAATTAATTTTATATGCAATAATAGCTCTGGTAGCCTAGTGACAAGAAGCTGTGCTGCAATCCCGAAGGCAGGCGGTTCTGATATATCAGCTGTTCATCAGGAGGATGGGCTAACTCCTCCTGTGTGATTAACTTCCTTGAAAACCTGCTGGAGGGTCACTATGAATTGGTTCCAACTTGGTACACAACAACAATGGCTCTGGTGGTCTAGTGACAAGAAGCTGCACTACAATCTGGAAAGCATGCAGTTTGAGGCCACCAGTTGCTCCACTGGAGAAAACTGGGCCATCTCCTCCATGAGATAAATTGCCTCTGAAAATCTGCTGCAGGGTCAGCTAAGGGTCGGTTCTGACTTGATGGTACACAACAACAACAACATGTGTATGTAAAGTTATTAATTTAAAAAAAAATGGCAAATGTGCTCACAGAGTTTGGCAAATTCTAGGTCTACAGCTTAGACCTCATTGAGAACAAAATTTTCCAGACAAGGTCAGCAGGTAAATAAGGGCCACGTCTTCAAGTGGAGGACTCAGAGATGATGAGTCCAATGCAGGATCCAGACTTAGCAAAAAGAAGAAAGTTTTTCCAAGCATCTATGCATATTTGATGTATCCACATTCCCAAAAAAATACTCATTTCAAATGATTGACTGTTCATAGCAAATCTCCCCACGTAGCTGTTGTTGTTATATGCCATCAAGTCACTTGTGATTCATAGCAATGTTTTGTACAACAGCTCTAATTCCTGCTGTATCATGAGCCAACCTTATATTCTCTGCCACACCTCTCCCCATTACTCCAGTCACTGAGTAAAAGGGTATCCCCTTACTGTACTGTTCCTCCACCCTCCCAAGCATAGTGTCCCTCTTAAAGGACTGGTCCCTCCTTGCAACATGTCCACAGTATGTCAGACGGAGCTTCAGAATCCTTGCTTCCAAAGAGCAGCCTGGCTTCACCCAGGACAAACCTGTTCATTCTCTTAGCAGTCCATGGTATATTCAATACTCTTCGCCAACACCACAGCTCAAAGACATCAATTCTCTTTCTGTTATCCCTAGTCACTGTCCAGCTTTCTGATCCATAGCACATAATTGTGAAGACCATGACCTAGATCAGGCATACCTTAGTCTACACATTGACATAGTTTCTTTTCAGTATTCTGGAGATGTCCTGGACAGCAGACTTTCCCAATGTAATTCGTATTTTGATTTCCTGAGTGCTGGAAAGAAGAGGAGTTCTGGAAACAAGAGTGTTGGTTGTGGCATCAAGCAAACTAAAATTGTTAACAATCTTAATCTCTTCACCACCTATCATGATGCCGCCAATTGGCCCAGTAGTGAGAATCTTTGTTTTCTTGATGTTGAGCTTCAATGCATATTTAAGGCTATAGTCTTTGATCCTCTGACGCAAGTATTTCAGATATATTTGTTCTTATCCCAAAGGTGACTCGACAGAGTGCAGAAATTATCGAACAATGTCATTACTGTTATATGCAAGGAAGATGCTACTGAAAATGGTCCCAAAATGACTGGAGCAGCACATCAGCATAGAATTGCCAGATGTGAAGGCTGGGTTTAGAAAAGGTCATGGTACTAGGGAGACTATAACTAATGTTAGATGGATCTTGGCCAAAAGCAGAGAGTACCCGCGGAATGTCTATCTGTGTTTCATTGACTATGCAAAGGCATTTGGCTGTGTGGATCACAAGAAACCATGGCTAACTCTGACAAGCATGGGAATCTTAGAACCCTAGATTGAGCTTATGCAAAACCTATAGTTGGACCAGGAGGCAGTCATCAGAACAGAGCAAGGAAACATTGCATGGTTTAAAATCAGGAGGGGTGCATGTCAGAGATGAATCCTATCTCAGTATTTTTCAGTCTATATGTAGAACAGATTATCCAGTTGGCTGGGCTCTATGAGGAGGAATGGGTTATCAGGATTGGAGGAAGACTCATCAACAACCTGTATTATGCAGACGACACAATCTTACTTGCTGAATTTCACCATGGAAATGATTATATTATGTACGTGATCATCAAGAAAATTATAACATTACATGTTATTTCACCAATGGAATGACCACATCATAATTATTAAAGCCAGAGAATCATAGACAGCCCTGGTGACACACAACTTTACCTATCACAGTTGTCTATGTTTTGTGCTGTTTGGGTTTTTTAGTTATTTTTGTTTTTCTTTTTTTGCTGTTGTTTAGTCTTATGTTTTTTGCTCTGCTAACTGATGTTCAGCAACATCACTATTTTAAAATCTTTCCCTGCTTGAGCTTCTCGAATAAAGCAGAAAACATGC
This sequence comes from Elephantulus edwardii, assembly GCF_000299155.1. Classification (NCBI taxonomy): domain Eukaryota; kingdom Metazoa; phylum Chordata; class Mammalia; order Macroscelidea; family Macroscelididae; genus Elephantulus; species Elephantulus edwardii. The sequence goes on from NW_006399918.1 coordinate 3,847,226, forward strand.
TTCTTGTGTTTTTGCCAAATGGGGAAATGGCAACCTCTTCAACAAATGGTGCTGGCAAAACTGGGCTGTTACCTGCAGAAAGTTGGAACAGGATCCACATCTCACACCATACACAAAAATTACTTCAAGGTGGACCAAAGAGCTGCTATTAAATAAAGCCTAAAAGGATAAAGTTCATCAGAGATAATGTGAGATCAAGCTTAGAAGGCCTAGTCTACTATAAAAAGACTGCCAAATATCGTCAGAAATGTGCAATCTGAAGAGGAAAAAGTTGATGAACGGATTATGTCCCTGTGCAGATTAAAAAAATAAACCAAAACAAACATTTCCCAACAAGGTATAAAGAAAAACTTCTTACTGGAACAAACATTTGGCAATACCATCTCAAACAAGAGTCTCATAATGAAAGTTTATAGAATACTCCTGGGCCTCCACAAGAAAAAGACTGATAACCCAATTACAAAATAGGCAAAAGACATGGAAAGAATTTTCACAGAATAAGACAATCAAATGACCAACAGGTGCATGAAGAAATGTTTCATACTACTGGCAATAAGAGAGATGCAAATCAAAACCACAATAAGATACCATCTCACACCAGTAGCAGTGGCAAAATTTAACAGGACAGTAAGCAATAAATGTTGGAGAGGATATGGAGAGATACAAACTAGTTTACATTGCTGATGGGACTGTAAAATGGTACAACCACTCTGCAAGGTAGTTTGGCACTTCCTCAAAGTGACCATAGAAATTCCTTATGATCCACTATCCCATTGCTTGGAATACACCCCAAGAAAATAAGAACTCAGGCTCAAGACTTGTACATCAATGTTCATAGCAGCATTATTCACCATTACAAGAACATGGAAACAGCCCAGATGTCAATCCACAAAAGAATGGATTGGGACATTCACATCATGAAATACTACACAGCACACAGAAGCAATGATTTTGTAAATAACCTAACTTGGGAGGAACTGGCAATTATTATGCTGAGTGAACTAACTCAGTCCCACAAGGACAAATAGAGTATAAAACCATTATGTAGAATGAGTATGAGGATCTAAGGGGGAACGATGGTAGATGCAGAGGGGTGAGGATGAGCTGGGGGAGGTGGGGAAAGATGTTATTCACAGGGTTGCACAATTCGAAGGGTGGGGGTTTGAAGGAAATAGGAAGGATCTTGTGTTAAAAACAACGCATCTAAACTTTGAAAATAAATTCGTATAAAATATTAAAAAAAGAGAGGAACATCCTCATTTTGATGAATTGATAGAATGAGAAATTGCTCAAGAATAGAGGTGACCTGTGTAAGATAGGATAAGGTTTGATCTGTTTCCAAGTTAGCTATGAAAACTAGTCGACTTAATAGTATATAACAACAACAGAAAAGATTTTAAGTATGCATTTTGGTTTTCTGATTTAAAGACTAAGATATCCCAGAATCAATCAACAGGATTTTTCATTTTTTCACAGGCATGTGAAAATTAGATAATTAATAAAGAAGACCAAAAAGAATCTATGCCTTTGAACTTTGGTATTGGCAAAGAGTGTTTATTGATTGAACTGTCAAAAAACCAAACAAACCTGTCTGAGAGGGAATGTAACCAGAGTCCTCTTTAGCAGAAAAAATGGTGAAACTTCATTTCACACATAGGTAGCCAGAAGGCAGCAGTTTCTTGGAAAAGTTTGGAGTCAGCGGAAGAAAGGAATACTTGCAAGCTGATTGCCGTAAAGAACTTAAGCATAGCAAAGATTACGTAGATGGTGCAGGATAGGGCCAAGTTTCTATCTGCCTGTAACAGGGCTGATATGAATCATAATGGACTAATTATTATTAGTCCATAATTACTAATAATTATTAGATCCCCTAATTGTAACAAAGTATTCCCATTTGCTGAAAAGTAGGACAATATAAAGCAATTTTATTTGTAAGGAAAAAAATAATCTTGTTTGGTTGCTGTTATTTGTTGTCAAGTGTCGTTAAGTACAAATCATTGTGACACTACGAACAACAGGTCTGAACCCTGCCCTATACTATACCATCCTTATCATCCCTGATATACTTCAGAACATAGCTGCAGAGACTCTATCGATCCATCTTATTGAAGGTCTTCTTCTCTTTTGCTGATCTCCACATTTTCAAACATGATAGCTCTCTCTAAGGAACATCCTCTCCTAACAACATGCTCCAAATATATGAGGCAAAGATTCACCATCCTTGTCTCTAACTTGCACTCTGGCTGCACTTTCTCCAAGATATATCAATTTGTCCTTATTTATCCATAAGGTATTCAGTACTCTTCTCCAACACCGTAATTAAAAACCAGCAATTTTTCCATCATCTTTGTTCATTGTAGAGCTCTCAGATGCATAGCAGGTGATTAGAAAGACTATGACTTGAATTAGACACACCTTAATCTTTAAACTGACATCATTATTCTTCAGGACTTTGGAATACTCCTGAAACGAGACTTTTCCAATGTTATGTCTCCAGATATACTGACTCCTGGTACCAGAAGTGTTGATTGTGGATCCAAGAGAGACACAATAATTGACAAGATCAATCCTTTCTCCATCTGTCATGATATTACCAACTAGACCAGTGGTGAATATTTTTATTTTCTTGAGGTTGCAATGTAATATATTTTGAAGTCTACCATCCTTTATCCTCTGCAGCAAGTGCTTCAAGTCCTCCTTTGTTTTCAGAAATCAAGGTCATATCTCTGTGGCAAGAAATAGCCTGATGGAGCGTGATGGAGCCAGGACAAACGTCCTTGAGATGGAAACAGGGCCAGAGCCAGAGCTTTTACTTGCTGGAAAGAAGCTGCTAACTGCAGAGATTCTTTGATTTGGACTAGACCTGGACTTATGTTGTATAATAAAAGTGTCCTTTGCCTTCTTCCTCCCAAACTTTCCCCCCTTATAAATCCTACAACTGAGAGTAAAATGAGATTCTGTAAAGTCTTTGTGGTAATTTTCAGTGAATATCAGACATAGTGACGTAGAAATAGGTGCAGGAGCACAGAGGACATATCTGATCTTATAGTGATAAGTTTCATACTGTGAATGTTGTTGTTGGGGACAGTTCCCTTTTGTGGAGTTAGTAGAAGTCAGACTCAGTCCTCATATTGCTGTTGTTGCTATTAGAGTTGATATCAGAAGTGATATGATTCATTGCAATGGCTTAAAGCTCAAAAAAACATGGAGTTTTATAAATTTGGGAGTTGGAATATGCATCTTAGATGATTACTCTTGTTGCTACCTATGGGGGAAGATGGGATGGAAGAGTCACTTTTGACCTGGAATGAAAACCAGGGCCATATGTGTATGAATGGGATATAAATAAGGATGGCACTTAAGGGTATAAAATGAAGATGAAACTGGAAATTTCTTTGAAAGTTAATGTGTTAAGGTTTTTGTTGGTTTAACCTCATGAACAATACTGTTTCTTTTGCTTCTTCCAAATAGCAATGTTAAGATATATTGTTAAAATGTAATGAATATTGTGAATTGTAGAAAGTATGTACTTAATGGGCTCTAGGGCAATGATGTATTCTTCTGTATAGTAATGTTAATGAATACTGGATATTGTTATATTGATATATATTGTAGACAGTGCAAAGCATGTAAACTCACCTTCAACTAATACTTCAATGGATAAGCTAAAAAGGAAAATTTCCCCTGAAGTAATGTTTGCAGTAAGTAATAGAATTTGGTAAACAGCATGTCTACCTGGGTCCACTGGATGAGGGAAGTGGGAGACACACAGTAATGAAGAGACAGGCTGAGTTTGGATATATTCTTTTCACATTATCCATCTAGCATAATGAATGGATAAGTGAAGAAAGGTTGCTGGCCTGTAGAGCAGCGAGCAGTGAGGTTGAACTGGCCCATGTGGGGCTAAGGCTAAGTGTTGAGACAAGCCAGTCTAAAAGGCAGGAAGAAGTGTGCACTCTTGAGTTTATAACTGAAGCCTATTTGAACTTAATACTAGATGTCTGGGAATGAGCTAATCACAACTAACCGAGATTAAGAGGAAATATCTCTTCTGTGAGTTAGTATTATTTGCTATAACTTGAGGTTTGTTCTGGAATGGACCTTTGTTTTTAGATGTAGATGCTGAAAGTTTCAACTGTAATTGAAAATTCTTCAGAAAAAGAGACATGCTTGTTTTTTGAGATTATTACTGGATGTTGTTGTTGTTGTTATGTGCCGTCGAGTCGCCTGCAACTCATAGCGACCCTTTGTACAAGAGCCCTAAACTCCGCTCTGTCCTGTGCCAATCGCACTGTCTCTGACACTCCCATCCCAATTATCCCAGTCACTGAATCAATCCACCTCATAGAGGGCCTTCCTCTCCTGCGCTGTCCCTCCACCCTCCCAAGCATGATGTCCCTCTCTAAGGAACGGTCTCTCCGCACTACATGTCCAAAGTATGTTAGACGGAGCCTCAGAATCCTTGCCTCCAAGGAGCCACCCAGTTTAACCCTTTCCAGGACGAATCTGTTTGTTTTCCTAGCAGTCCATGGTATTCTCAATACTCTTCTCCAGCACCACAGCTCAAAGACATCAATTCTCCTTCTATCCTCCTTAGTCATTGTCTAACTCTAATGCATAACAAGTGATTGCAAAGACCATGGCCTGTATCAGAGGCACCTTAGTCTCCAGAGAGATACCATTGCTCTTCAGTACTTTGGAGAGGACCCTAATAGCAGACTTTGCCATGGCAATACATCTTTTAATTTCCTGGCTACTGGTGCCAAAAGTGTTGACTGTGAAGCCAAGCAAACGAAAGCTGTGAACAATCTCAATCATTTCACCATCCAACCTGATGCTTCCAATTGGTCCAGTGTTGACAATCTTTGTCTTCTTGACATTGAGCCTCAATCCACACTAGAGACTGCAGTCCTTGACCCTCTGCAGCCAGCACTTGAGGTCCTCCTCAGTTTCAGCAAGCAGGGTTGTGTCAGCTGTATAACGCACATTGTTGATGAATCTTCCACCAATCCTGACACTACACTTCTCCTCATAGAGCCCAACCTCTCGGATAATCTGTTCTGCATACAGGTTGAAAAGGTATGGAGATAGGACACATTCCTGGCGTATGCCTTTCCCAATTTTGAACCATGCAGTGCTTCCTTGCTCTGTTCTGGCGACTGCCTCTTGGTCCAAGTATAGGTGTCGCATTAGCACAATCAAGTGTTCTGGGATTCCCATTCTTCTCAGAGTCAGCCACAGTTTGTTTTGATCCACACAGTCAAACGCCTTTGCATAATCAATGAATCACAGATAGACATTCCTCTTGTATTCCCTGCTTTTAGCTAAGATCCATTTAACATTAGCTACAATATCCCTAGTACCACAACCCCTTCTAAACCTAGCAGTTCTCTGCTGATGTTTTGTTCCAGTAATTTTTGGATAATTTTCAGTAGAATCTTGCTTGCATGTGAAATCAACGATATTGTTCTATAGTTTCCACACTCTGTTGGGTCACCTGTCTTTGGGGTAGGAACAAATATACATCTCTTTCAGTCAGTTGGCCAAGTGGTTGTTCTCCAGACTTCTTGGCACAACTCGGTGAGCACATCCAGGGCAGCATCTGTTAGCTGAAATATGTCAGTTTGTATACCATCTATTTATTCCTGGGGGTTTATTTCTTCCTTCATCACCATAGACTCTTTTTCTTTTTTTTTTTTCTATAATTATATTTTATTAATTTTCATAAACATTTACAGAGATTTTGGGCTTCCACTCATTCATTGTTGCACTATTCTCTCTACCCTCCTCCCAGTTTGTTCTTGTCCAAATGCCACAGTGCTTGTCAAAGCCAGTTCTGATTAATCTTCTTTGTCAGTGTATCCTTTGCCATTCCCTATCACTCCTCCCTGAGAGAGACTTCACCCTGAGTCATAAGGAAAAGGGGACGGCGTATTCTCTTAGCTACTTCCTGCTGAAAAGGGACGCTGTGGATTTCAGGGTGAAGATCTTCTCTCACTACTCTAAAGGGCCCCTTTGGCAGTAGGAAACACATAGACTATTATGGAGATTGATTTTGGAATTCAGATGCACTCTTATTGATTGTGCTTGGCTGTACATGTACATATCCTTTTCATATATTGTTTCATGAAATTCTTCTGTGTCTGCCAATGCCTTTCAACATAGTGATTTAGTATATTCTTTCCATTTTCTTTGAATGCTTCCTGGATCATTTAATATTCTGCCTAAAGCATCCTTGATTATAGCACTCCAGGTTTGAATTTATTCTTCAGTTCTTTGAGGTTAAGAAATGCTGAGCGAGTTCGGCCCTTTTGATTTTCTGACTCCAACTCCTTGTGTATTTCATTGTAATATTTTACTTTGCCATTCCCGTGTTGCCTTTTGGAATCTTCTGTTCAGCTCTTTAGTATCTTGAATTCTTCCTTCTGTTTTGGCTTCTCGTGCTCCTGTGCACTTTTCAGTCTCTTCTGACATCCATACTGATTTTCACTTTCTCTTCTGCCTTTGCAATGATGGATATCCTCCCACAATTCATCTGGTCTTTGCTTATTAGTGTTCAAGACTTCAAACTTGTTCCTGAGATGGTTCTGAAATTCAAGTGGGATAGATTCAAGCTCATATTTTGGTTTCCGTGGACTTGGTTTAATGTTCCTCAGCTTCAGCTTGAACTTGCATATGGGTAGTTGGTGGTCTGTACCACAATCAGCTACTAGCCTAGTTTTCACAGCCAATATTGAGCTTCTCCAGTGGTGTTTTTCACAGATGTAATCTATCTGATTCGTATGCATACCATCATGTCAAATCCATCTATATAGCCTGTGTTTATGTCTCTTAAAAATGTATTTGCAATGAATAAGTTATTGATTGGGCAAAATTTTATCATTCTCTCTCCAGCTCCATTTCTGCCACTGAGTCCATGTTTTTCAACTACTGAATCTTCTCTGTCCCCAACTATTGCATTCTAGTCACCCATTATTATCAATGCATCTTGATTTCATGTTCAATCTATCGCCGACTGTAAAAGTTGGTAAAAATCTTCTATTTCCTCTTCCTTGGCTCTGGTTGTTGGTGCATGTATCTGAATGATAGTGGTATTCACTGGCCTTCCTTGTATGTGCCTTCCTTGTATGTCCTGTCACTCACATATTGTACTTCAAGATGGATCTAGAAATGACTTTCTTAACTTTGAAAGGAACTCCATTTTTTCTTACTTTTTCATCTCCATAGCAATATATCATATGATCATCCGACTCAACATTCCCCACTACAGACAGAGAAGCGGGACAGCCAAGGGATGTTGAAATCCTCCGCCCACTTTCCAGGTAACCAAAGACCATTCGGGCCCTTGGGCCTCAGGCACTCAGGCCAAGAAAAACTTATCTACAAACCAGTTCTACAGGACATATAACCTTCAGTCAGGAAACATTACCACTAAACTTAAGAGACACTGGTCACAGCATAAGAAACTATCAGCAGCCAATGTGTTTTGAATCACATAAACCAAAGAAGCTTCAGATATAAGCTATCAGATCAAGGGCTGGACAATGGAGGATAGATGTTGAAGGGAGTGGGTAGGAGTGTATGGGTATCCTGGTGGATGGTGGAGCAGGGAAATAAGTGGGTAAAGACATGTGTGCCAAAGGCAGGGACAACACTGATACTAATGGTTAATTCCATAATAAGGGATGTATCTTTTACTTTTCTGTAAAATGCTGGTCTGTCTGATACTTCTCTAAATCTGAACATTCAGATTAAGACAGACTAGGAAGAAAGATTGGCCATCCACTTCTGAAATAGCAGGCCTCCAAAAACCCTATGTACAACAGAATACATATATAGAATAACAGAAAGGGCAACTGATGTGGAGCTTTCAAGTATGGAAATACAAAGGAAAAGGAACAGCTGTAAGCAGACACTAGTGATTGGGACATGGAATGTGAGAACCACGAATGTAGAAAAATTAGATATTGTTAAGGAAGAAATGGAACGCATGAATTTTGACATACTAGGCGTTGGTGAGATGAGATGGACGAGGGAGACAACTGTTTAAAAAGGATATATGATTAGGTATTATTGTTATGACTGGAGTCAAGAACGAAGACTGCATAGTGGAGTGGACTTGAGGGGAGGGACTGTATAACAATGAAAGAATTTTTCTTTTACTTTTCAAAGAATGAACTAGGTGGGGGAGGGGAGGGCAGGGAGAAGAGTGCAATAATGAATGAATTGAATCTGTAAACTTTCATTAAAATTAATAATAAAAATATTAATTAAAAAAGGATGCTATGAGTAGAATGTTGAATGACCCAAGAAGCATAAAAAAAAGATGGAAGAAGTACACAGACTCACTGTAGCAAAAAGAATTGATTAACACAGAAGAATTTCATGAAACAAAATATGATCAAAAGTCAATGATGATGAAGACGGAAGTACGAAGTGCTCAGAAGGACCTGGCAAAAAACAAGGTCCCAGGAATTAATGAAATATCAATTGACATATTTCAGCAAACAGATGCTTCCCTAAATACACTCACCAGGTCATGCCAAGAAAATCTGGAGGACAACTACCTAGCCAACTGATTGGAAGAGATCCATATTAATTCCCATTTAAAAAAAAAAAAGGCAACCTCACAAAATGTGGAAATTATCAATATAATTATCAATATCAATTAATATAAAAAAAGCAAGATCCTGTTAAAGATCATCCAAAAATGACTAGAACAATACATCAGCAGAGAACTTCCAGATGTGTAAAGTGGGTTTAAAAGAGTCCATGGTACTAGGAACACCATAGCATAAGTTAGATGGATCTTGGCTGAAAGAAGAGAATATCAAAGGAATATCTATCTGGGTTTCATTGACTATGCAAAGACATTTGACTGTATGGATCACAAGAAATTGTGGTTAACCTTGAGAAGAATGGGAATCCAGAACACTTAATTTTTCTCTTGTGAAACCCATACTTGGACCAGGAAGCAACAGTCAGAACAGGGCAGGGAAACAATGCATGGTTCAGGATTAGGAAAGGTGTGTGTCAGGGATGCATCCTATCTCTATACCTTTTCAATCTATATGCAGAACAGATAATTCAGGAAGTTGTACTTTATAAGGAGGAGTGTGGCATCTGGATTGGAGGAAGACTCATCAACAGCCTGGCCAAGTGCCCAAAGTAAATGAGATGGAGCTTCAAAATCCTTGCCTCCAAAGAGAAACTTGGTTTCACCCTCTCCAAGACAGACCTATTTGTTTTCTTGGCAGTCCATGGTATGTTCAATACTCTTCTCCAGCACCACAATTCAAAGGCAATAATTCTTCTTTCATTCTTAATCATTATCGACCTCTCTCATAGCATGGAATTGCGAAGACCATGACCCACCAAGATCAGGTATACCTTATCCCTATGAGGTAGATATACTGTGTCACACAGAACCATCATGATTTTAAATTAACTCAAAAGTATATAACAGCAACAATGCCATGATAACTATCAAATTTAAGAGCACAGTGGAATTTAGAGTATGGATTAATGAGTTCGACAATTGTGTAGTTTGAGGAAAACAGCTTAATTTTTCTAAGCCTACTTCCTTCACAAAATGGGCAATTCAACTCAAGTCAAACCAACTCATTGCTATCAAGTTGGAACCAAGTCAGCATTGACCCTTGAGCTGGTTGTAAATCACTCTGTAGGAGATTGTCTGCCTTTCTCTCAAACAGCTAGTGGATTTGAACTGCCTGTCTTTGAGATGGCCGAGGAATTCTGTACATAGCAGACAATTAGAGCTTCCTAATGGAAAATAATAATGTTCAAATACAGGATTATTATGAGAATTATAATGCACTAACTGTGTGTAAGAGGTTCTGGTGGCCTAGTTGGTAGAGAGTTTTGCTGCCAATGAAAAGGTGATGCCTCTCTGCTGTTTCTAATTCACCAGCAACTCCATAAGAGAAAAGTATGTAGTCTTTTCCCATGTGGTTTACAGCCTCTGAAAACCTTCTGAAGGGTCAGCTATAAGTTAGTTATATCATGATGGCAATGAATTGAGTGACTTGAATTGCATATAATCACCACTTCTCTGCTAGTTTTTTGTACTGTGGTGATTTATGTATTGCTCCCATACTAAAAACCATGCAGCTGTATTTTCAACACCATGAGTACCATGCATGAGAGACAGTTTTTAATAGAGCCTTCAGAATAAGACAGAGTAGGAGGAAAGACACAAAGTTCTACTTCCCCAAAAAAACTGGTTGGTGCAAATCTTATAAATCATATTTTTGTTATTGTTGTGATAAGCAATCTAGTCACCTGCAACTCATAGCAACCACATGTACATCTCTCAAACCTGCCCTACCCTGAGCCAATCTCACTGACCTGGCATGCCTACCTCCATTACCCACATTACTATATCAATCCATCTCATCAGGGGTCTTCCTCTCCTGTGCTGTCCCTCCACCCTTCTAAGCTTGAGATTCTTCTCCAAGGACTGGTCCCTGGTGGCCGTGTGTCCAAAGTAGGTGAGACGGAGCATCAAAATTCTTGCCTCCAAGGAGAAACATGGTGTCACTCTAAGACAGGCTTGTTTGTTCTCTTGGTGGTCCAACTCAAAGTTGCTGATTCTTCTTCCGTCATCCTTAGTCACTGTCCAGCTCTACGATGCATAGCAAGTAATTGTGAAGACCTTGGCCAAGATGAGGCACACCTTACTCCCTAGACTGGCATCATTACTTTTTAGTACTTTGGCAAGGTCCCTGACAGTAGACTTCCCCAAAGCAATTTGTCTTTTCATGTCCTGAATGCTGGTGCCAAGAATGTTGATTATAGAGTCAAGCAAACTGAAATTATTACAACCTCAATCTCTTTTCTATCTATCATGATGTTGCCAACTGGCCCAGTGGTTAGAATCTGTCACTCTTGATGTTGAGCTTCAATCCATATTAAAGACTACAGTCCTTGACCTTCTGCAGCAAATGCTTCAGGTCCTCCTAAGTTTCAGCAAATAAGGTTGTGTTATCTGTATATCGCAGGTTGTTGATGGGTCTTTCTCCAATCCTGATGGTACATTCCTAATCATATAGTCTTGCCTCTCAAATGATCTGTTCTGCATATATATTGAAAAGGGATGGAGACAGGATCCATCCCTGATGTACTTCCTTGCTGATTGTGAACCATGCAGTGTTTCTTTGCTCTGTTCTGGGGACTGCTTCCTGGTCCAAGTCTAGATTTTGCACAAACACAATCAAGTGTTCTGGGATTCTCATTTTCCTCAAGGTTAGCCATAATTTGTTTTAATCCACAAAGGTCTTTGTATAGTTAATGAAACACAGACATTCCTCTGATCTCTTTGTTTTCAGCCAAAATCCATCCGACATTGGAAATAATTTCTCTACTGCCATGACTTCTTCTAAACCCAGATTGTATTTCTAGTAGTTCTCTGTCAATGTACTGTTACAGTAATTTCTGGATAACCTTCAGTAGGATTTTGCTTGTTTGTGATATGAGTGATATTATACAATAATTCCCATATTCTGTTGGAATTGTTTTTGAGTCCTTCTCCAAGGGCTGGTGCCTCCTTGCAACATCCCCAAAGTATGTCAGATGGAGCTTCAGAATCCTTGTCTCCTCTTGATTTCACCCTCTCTAGGATGAACTTGTTTGTTCTCCTAGCAGTTCATGGTATATTCAATAATCTTCTCTAGCAACCACACACAGCTCAAAGGCATCAATTCTTCTTCTATAATCTCTAGCCGTTGTCCAGGTTTCTGATGCCTAGCAAGTGATAACAAAGACCATGGACTGCCTGAATCAGGCAGGCAGGCACAGCTTAGTCTCCAGACTGACATTGTTGCTCTTCATTACTCTGTGAGGTCCCTGACAGCAGATATTCTCAATGCAATTCATCTTTGATTTCCTGACTTTAAAACATAGATGGAGTAAAGCTTGCATGATTTTTCATTTTCTGATATGATGCAACTCACAATTAGGAGAAACAACTGTAGATATCCATTGGTAATCAGAGTTTGTTGTTGGTGGTGCTGTTTTTGCTAAGTATCATACAGTTTTCTGCCACTCATAGTGATCCTGTGCACAATAGCTCTGAACATGATTTATCCCATGCAAATCTTACTGTCTCCAACACATTTATCCCCAAAATCCCAGTTACTGTGTCAATTCATCTCACCCAAGGTCTTCCAAGTGTGATGTCCTTCTCCAAGGTCTGGTCCCTCCTGATAACATGCCCAAAGTACGTGAGGCAGAGCTTCAAAATTCTCTACTCCAAAGAATAACTTGGTTTCATCCTCTTTAGAACAGATCTGTTTGTTCTCCTGGAAGTTCATGGTATGTTAAGTACTCTTCTCTAGCACCACAGCTAAAAGTAACTTATTTTTCTTCTGTGATTCTTAGTTATTACCTAGCTCTCTGATCCCTAACAAGTAATTGTGAAGACCATGGAATGGATCAGGCACACCTTAGCCTCTAGACTGACATCCTGTTCTTTTGTACTCTGGAGAGATTCCCTCACAGTGGATTTTCCTAATGCAATTTGTCTTTTGATTTCCTGACTGTTGGTGCCCAGAATGGTGATTGTGGGACCATGTAAACAGAAATTGTTAACAACTCAATTTCTTCTCTATCTATTATAGTGCTGCCAATCTTCCCATTAGTGAGAATTTTTGTTTTCTTGATGTTGAGCTCAATCTATATTGAAAACTGCAGTCCTCGACTTTCTGTAGCAAACACCTCAGGTCCTCTTCAGTTTTGGCAAGGAAGGTTGTGTCATCTGCATAACACATGTTGTCAATGAGTCTTCCTCTAATCCTAATGCTATATTTCTACTTATAAGATCCAACCTCCCAAATTATCTGTTCCACATACAGATTGAAAATGTATAGAGACAGGACTTATCTCTGATGCACTCCTTTCCTGATTTTGAACCACACAGTGTTGCAGACTATATGAAGTATAAAACTAAGAAAACTGAAGTCAACATAAATAGAATGGAAGACATAAAAATCAATATTTTTGGCCTTAATAACCTGAAAGAGACTAAAATTGGCCATACAGAACCTGATATATATCCTCTATGCCAGAAATAACTTGAAGAAGAATGGCATAATGTCCATCAGCAAAAAACCATTTTAATCCTGTCAGTGACAGGATAGTATCCATAAGCCTACATGGAAAACCAGTTACTATAACTAATAATCAAATGTGCTCACCAATTGCTAATATCTAAATTAAGAAATTGAAGATTTTTACTGACATTAATATTTTTAAATTAATGAGACATGCAATGAAGTGTTATTGATAATTACTGATGAGTTAAATGCAACAGTTGGGGGCGAAGAAGTGTAATAATAGCAAGGATCATGTGGAAATCCAAATATCTGACATTTATTAACTTCACAAAGGGAACTGTCCCTGTCCACCACATCAATAACACCAAACCAATTCCCATGAAATCAGACATGTTCCCTGTACTCCTGTACCCCATTCTATTATCTCAATACCAATTTTAGTACTTTTCTTAGACCAAAATCTGACATGATAGTCACAGACCACACAGAATTATAATAGAAAGCATAAGGTTATATAATCTATATTAATAACAGAATACAGACAATACAGTTCTTAAAAATGTGCACACAGGCACCTCAGGCTCAAGACTCATGGCTTGGTATTCCCAAGTTCTCAATCCTCCCAATATTGGCTTCCTGCTCCCAGTTGTCCAACAAATTTCTCAGTCCTGCAAATCAATATTGGCTCCCTTCCTCCCAAAGTCCCATCTCACATAAAGATTCCATTTTAGCCATGGCTGTTCCTTTCCTGGTGGTGAGGCTTCTTTGCTGGTAGTAGTAGGTAATCTTTTTCCTCTTCACAGGTGGGGGAAGATCTTTCTATCTCTTACTCTGATTTGTTCAATTCAATAGCAAAACTAGCCAATCCCTTTATATATTGTTGAAATCAGCCAATCCCCTTGTGAAATGGTAGATATCCAATCTCCTTTTGGATGGGATAACATGCCTCATTCACTTTTCTGCCTATCCACGCAGCATTCTCTCTCCTTTAAACAACAATTACTTCAGTATAAAACAAACAGTTAATCTTTTGGCTAGGAAAGACAATTTTGAATTATCAAGTTTAGACAGAAAAGGATCAAAAGTTGGTGACAGAAATAGGGCTATAAATTGTATGATGGAATTTTGCTAAATTGACAACACATTCATTTCAAATGCTATTTACAACAACATAACAATTGCCGTACACTAGATAGGGAGATCTAGTGCCTTAGTGATAAGAAGTTACTCTGCCAACTCAAAGGCACATCAGCCTCTCCAGAGGAAAAAGATGGACACTCTCCTCCTACACACATTATAGCCTCTGAAAATCCACTGGAAAGTCAGCTATGAGTCAGTTCCAACTTGATGCCAATTGAGTTTTTTTTAAGAAGTTCAAGTTGATGCTGAAGAAAATGAATAACAAGTCCATGAGAGCCAAAATACACCTTGAGTATATATATATATCCCACCTGAATTTAGAGATAATATCAAAAGTAAGTTTGATGTACTGAATAATAAATTTCAGCAAGTTGTGAGATGACATCATGTATGCCACATATGGGAAAAAGTCATTTCAAAAAGAAGAAAGAAAAGATAAAAATTGATATCAAAAGAGACTATAAACACACTATTTAATATAAAGTAACTGTGGTAAATGAAAGAAATTAGGACATAAAAGAGATGGTGCAGGATTGGGTAGTGTTTCATTCTCTTGCACATAGAATCATTGAGTAGGAATTAATTCTAAGGTACCAAATGACAATTGCATATTAAACACTGAAAGGTGTACCTTGCTAATAAATCGAAACTTTTAGTTATAATTTTAAGGTATTCCAGCCTTAGCATATTTTATATACATATGATATTAAATATAATATGAATCAGATTTCTACAAAAGCATTTTATTTAGAAAAAGGATGGGATCTTCTAGTGATGAATTTGAGGGTATTGGAAGCAGGGAGAAGGGCCAACAATAATTGTGTCCTGTATCAAAATGCAGGTGATTAATGAACACATCACACAAATATATTATGACCTTTTATTGTAACTTTAAATCACATAAAAAAAGAGAGTTTGGTGAGATAGGAGCTCATCCTTGTCCTTGAACTTATCAACTCTTCCTAGTAAAGTAAAACCAGACAAACTGAAATTAAAAATTAGAAGATGAAAATAGCAGGTAAATTATAGCAGTGGAAGTGTGGTTACAGGATGACTATCTTATAATAAGTAGAGTTGTGATTTGGTAAAACTCCTTACTACATTTATCAATTTTCTTAACATTTAAAACCTTTACTTTCTGAATGTCTCCAATTTATTATTTATAATGAAATGAGGAAAAACAATATTTTCCAAAATTCCTCTTATTGAGACTGTTTATACAAAGGAAATGACTTTCTTTGGAGTATGAGACCCTAAGGAAAATTTCAAGTAACACAATACAGCCATTAAATTTAGCCTAATAAAGGAATGATGACTTCTAACAAGAAAGAATATTGGAGAGAAAGAAAGGAATCAGATAAGCAGGAAGATAATGGGAAGTGGGAAAAGGTAGTATGAAAAAGAGAGAATTCCCATTGACTGAATGACAGAGAAGGGATTTTGGAAAAGATTAGAAAATTAGAAATGCCTAAAAGAGAGGGCTGAATTGGTTTGTTTGCTTTGATTGTACAATGTAATCCTCATCCACTGTTTTCTTGATGAGATCTTTAAGAATGACATTTTCATTGTTTTATGGATTACTTTTAAATTTGAAGAGGTCTTGAGTTCTATGTTCAGGTTAGTAGTACAAGGAGAAAACAAACATTCCATGGATTAATAAATTAAAAGGACAGGAGAGTAGAGCTAATATCTGAGTCAGGCATACTCATCAATTTTTATTATTTTTCATATTTCTTTTTAAATTTTATACTGGTTTACTTACGAATTTCGTATACACTGTTTTTCACAGCAGATCTTTCCCCTTTCCTTTACCCACCCTCCACCCATCAGATTGTGCGAACCTGTGAGGCTGTCTGTCACATGATCTCATACATGATCTCTGCTGTAACATTACAAATTGCTGTTTTTGTTGTTGTTAAATGCTATCAAGTAATAGGCAACTCATAGTAACCCTATAAAAGAAAGACCTGAACACTTGCATAACTTTCATCGTTTCTCCAAGTTCATAGAGTTTCCAGAGGCAAGCTATTTTGGAAGTGGATGCCACTCCTGTTTCCAAGCTTGTTTTAAGCAGGGAGCTCCACCAAACACTGTCCACCATGGGTAACTATTAACGCATTTGACACATCAATGTCACAGTGTTCAGCATCAGAGAAACCATAAGTTACCTCTGTACAGCACATGGACAGACCAGTGCTATGCCAAGAAGAATGCTTGACCAAAACCAATTAAAACCAGGCCTGAGTGCCACAGATTAAAATCACCCACTAGGCCAAGAGAGCTCTATGTTGATGAAGGGGTATTTAAAATCTATAGTCAGAAACTCATACGTAGGACTTGAGGGAAGAATTCTATAGCCTTTTTTCAACAGAATCAAAGATGTCTAGGACCTTTCCTCTAAGCATTGGAATATTTCATGCTTTCTTTGTGGAAGGCAGAAGTCATCAGTAGAAATACAAGTCACATTTGTATTTTTTTTTTATTATCTACAAATCAAATTTCAAAGTTAAAAATAAAATGAGTTCATGTTAAGAATATGTTTTTAATATGGGATAGATAGCTCCAAGCAGGGACAAGATTTTCTCAGCTTTCTGTGAGAGGGTGTGCTGAATCGAGACCACTATCCCTTCCTTCCCTTCCCCTCCTCCTCCCACACACAAACCACTTAAGTTGGCACCCTTGATCTTGTCACTCCAGAGACAAAGAAGGCATTAAGCTTCAAGAGAGACGGTACATCAGGTGAGACACTGCTTCCCAGGTCCAGTATTCCTGGGGGGTTTAGGGGAGAATGGAGACTGAAACTTCCCTGGGATAAGGACCTTCCATTTGGGGGTCCTTGCCTCCAAGGAGCAGCACAGTTTAATCCTGTCCAGGGTGAATCTGTTTGTTTTCCTAGCAGTCCATACCCTCAATACTCTTCCCCAGCACCACAGCTCAAAGGCATCAATTCTTTGGCTCTCTCTGGTCATGGATCTCTCCAGAGTGCTAAAGAGCAACAATGTCAATCTAGATACAAAAAGTGCCTAATCCAGGCCATGGTCTTCTCAATTACATGTTATGCTTCAGAGAGTTGGATAATGACTAAGAATGACAGAAGAAAGATAGATGCCTTTGAGTTGTGGTGCTGGAGAAGTCTTGAACACACCATAGACTGTCAAGAAAACTAATAAGTCTGTCTAGGAGACCGAGAAACCAAGTCTTTCCTGGGAGGCAAGGATTTTGAAACTCCACCTCACTTACTTTGGGCACGTGACCAGGAGAGATTGGTCCTTGGAGAAGGACATCCTACTTGGAAGGGTGGACGAATAGCGCAGGATAGGGAGACCCTGAATGAGATGGATTGATAAAGTGACTGGGGCGATGGGGGTTGGTGTATAGGATTTAGTGAGACTGGCTCTGGACAGGGAAGAGTTGAGAGCTGCTATACATATGGTTGCTATACATTGTAGATGACTCAATGGCACATAAAATAATAACATACTATAGCAGGTTTCTGTGTAGATCATAACAAACTGTGGCTGACTCTGAGAAGAATGGGAATCCCAGAACACTTGATCGTTCTAATGCGAAACTTATACTTGGACCAGGAGGCAGTCATCAGAACAGAGCAAGGGAACACTGCATGGTTCAAAATTGGGAAGGGCGTACGCCAGGGATGCATCCTATCTCCATACCTCTTCAACCTATATGCAGAACAGATTATCCGGGAGGCTGGGCTCTATGAGGAGAAATGTGGGGTCAGGATTGGTGGGTGATTTATCAACAATCTTTGTTATGCGGATGACACAACCTTCTTGCCGAAACTGAGGAGGACCTGAAGCACCTGCTGCAGAGTGTCAAGGACTGCAGCCTACAATATGGATTGAGGCTCAATGTCAAGAAGACAAAGATTCTCACCACTGGACCAATCGGCAGCATCAGGGTGGATGGTGAAGAGATTGAGATTGTACACAGCTTTAGTCTGCTTGGCCCCATAGTCAACAGTCTTGGCACCAGCAGCCAGGAAATTAAAAGGCGCATTGCCATGGGAAAGTCTGCTGTTGGGGACCTCTCCAAAGTACTGAAGAGCAATGGTGTCTCTCTGGAGACTAAGGTGCATCTGATACAGGCCATAGACTTTGCAATTACCTGTTATACATCAGAGAGTTGGACAATGACCAAGGAGGATAGAAGGAGAACTGATGCCTTTGAGCTGTGGTGCTGGAGAAGAGTACTGAGAATACCATGGACTGCTAGGAAAACAAATAGATTTGTCCTGGAGAGGGTTAAACCGAGTGGCTCCTTGGAGGCAAGGATTCTGAGGCTCCGTCTAACTTACTTCGGACATGTAGTGAGGAGAGACCGGTCCTTAGAGAGGGACATCATGCTTGGGAGGGTAGAGGGACGGCGCAGGAGAGGAAGGCCCTCTATGAGGTGGATTGATTCAGTGACTGGGATAATTGGGATGGGAGTATCAGAGACAGTGCGATTGGCGCAGGACAGAGCGGAGTTTAGGGCTGTTGTACATAGGGTCGCTATGAGTCGCAGGCGACTTGACGGCACATAACAACAACAACAACAACAACAACAACATAGCAGGTCTCAAATCAGGTGTGCTATCTATTTCCTAAATAACATGCCTCCAGAAACTCTATGAATGTTGATAGTTGTAGAGGGGCTTCAGGCTTTTTGTTCATAGGGTCACTGTGAGTCACGTTCAACTTGAAGGCAATCAACAACAATAACATACAAATAAGTTTAATCATGATATTATTATTATAATTACCTGCATTTTATAAATGCTGCATTAGATTTTTCTCTAACAAGAAGTGAAGCTTCACCTCACTTACTTTGGTCACGTAGCCAGGAAAGATTGGTCCTTGGAGAAGGATATCATGCTTGGAAGGGTGGATGAACAGCACAGAAGAGGGTGACCCTGGATGAAACGGATTGATACAGTTTTAACAAGCTAAAAACTCTGTGCTTATGAAAATAATGATTTACTTAAAACCAATTTTTCAAGCAAGTCTGACTTCACCTCATAGATTTAACATCTTCTTGATACCTGATTGCTTAGCTTAACTTAGCTTCACTATCAAATTCAGGCAAATAGATGAGGCCCAACTTCTCTGACAGAAAACCGCCTAGAATAAACAAATTTATAAAGGTAAACTGCCATGTAATACCAGTATTAGCCTTTGCAGAAGATAAATTACTCCTTTTTGGGTGTTATAAGAGCTACTGTCTCTGAAGATGAGACTCCATATAAAACAAAGAGAGTCAATCCTGATCACAAAGAATCATTCTCAGAAAGGAAAAATTTTTTTTTTTTTGGCATATAGAAATTTATTAGTATGACATTTTCAAACTTTAAGATCTTGGTCGTTCCTTCTTGCCTTTGTATAAGGCCAAAAGAGATACATTGGCCACTTTGACAACCTTAAAGCGGACTCCAGGAATGTCACCAACCGCATGACCTTTGCGACCAAATCCAGCAAATTTTTAAACATGACCCTAAATGATTTATTAAGTTTGATCACCATTATTGTTGTTGTTGTTGTTGTTGTTATGTGCCG
>NW_006399918.1:3868068-3870601 GCF_000299155.1 Elephantulus edwardii
AGTCAAATGCCTTTGCATAGTCAATGAAACACAGATAGACATTCCTCTGGTATTCCCTGCTTTCAGCCAAGATCCATCTAACATCAGCTACAAAAGTCAAGTACAACTCATAGTAACCTTATCTGAACATTGTCCTATCCCTGAACACTGTCATCCTAACAATCTCCAACACATGCAAGCCCATCGCCTCAGTGACCAGTTCAACTCACCTAGTCAAGGGTCTTTCTCCCTTTTTCTATCCCTCCATCTTCCCAAGAATAATGGAATAACCTTTATTTCAAGGAATAACCTCTCTTAACAACATGTCCAAATTGTGTAACACAAAGCTTCATCATCTTTGCTTCCAAGAAGCTCCAGGGCTTCACTTCCTTCAAGACATATCTGTTTGTTCTTTTGCAAGTCCATGGATAATCAGCATTCTTCTCCAACATCACAGTTCAAAGGCATCAATTCTTCTGTCACCCTTAGTCATTATCCAGCTCTTAGATGCATTTATAGCAAGTGACTAAAAAGACTATGGTCTGAATCAGGTTCATTTTAGTCCTCAAACTGACATCATTGCTCCTCATTAACTTGGTGAGGTCCCTAACCACAGATTTTTTCAAATGCAATTCATCTCTTGGTCTTTTGACTCCCAGTACCAAGAATATTGATTGCCTATCCAAGTAAGATGAAGTAACTGACAGTCTGAATCCTTTTTCCATCCATCATGATAATGTCTATTGGTATGTTGTTGTTGTTGTTATGTGCTGTCGAGTCCCTTGAGACTCATAGTGACACTATGTACAACAGCTCTGAACTCTGCTCTATCTTGAGACAATCTCATTGTCTTTGACACACCCACCCCCATTAACCCACTCATTGAGTCAATCCATCTCATCCAGGGCCATCCTCTCTTGAGTTGTCTCTCTACCCTGCCCAGC
The DNA here is from genome assembly GCF_000299155.1 of Elephantulus edwardii. NCBI lineage: Eukaryota > Metazoa > Chordata > Mammalia > Macroscelidea > Macroscelididae > Elephantulus > Elephantulus edwardii. Next base: position 3,868,992 of record NW_006399918.1, read on the forward strand.
ATGATGTCCCTCTCCAAAGGCAGGTCCTTCTTTACAACACGCCTAAATTATGTCAGACAGCTTCAAAATTCTTGGCTCCAGGGTACAGCCTTTTCAGGAGGAACCTGTTTGTTCCCCTAGAAAAAGGATACAACTCTGATGAAAACTTTTCCTTTTAAACTATGAGGTATTTTCTTGCTCTGTTCACACAACAGCCTCTTGGTCTAGGCATAATTTTCAAATTACCACAAAAAAGTGTTCTAAGATTTCCATTCTTCTCAATGTTAGCCATAATTTGTTATGGTCACATCACAATTATTAGGACAGAGTTATGTTCTTATCTAAACTAAGACTCTAGTTTGATTACATTTGCCATCACCCACCTCCCCCAAACAGTAGCCTGTTATGCCTGTAACTTTTCACTATGCATTGTTTGAAATGTAGATTTTTTTTTTCTTTTGGAGAAGAATCAGAAACTTTAAGAAACGAAGGAATTTTAATCCATTAACAATGAAGGAGGCAAAAAAACAAAACAAAAAAACCAAACAAACAACCCTTACGAAGAAGTTTTTTCCAGGAAATGCTTGTTGAGAAGATCTTGAAATAATGTTGGATCTGAAGCATATTTCTTAAAGAACAGCTCCAGTAAATCTAGCAGCTATTTTTTTAAGGTAACCAAACCATTTTATAAAAAATTTTATAGGGTTTGCATATGAAATTTGTATACATTGTGTTTCATTCCCATATATATATATTGATTGACACATTACTTCATTCACATTGCTATCATTTCCATACATTGCATTTTAGACAATTAATTGCCACTGAGATCTGCCCAATATTACCCCATTTTTCAGGGAAACATCCTCATTGGGTTTTCCCAATTCCTTCACCCCTTCTGTCTACCCACCAAACCTTGTGACTCCTTTGATTTCCTCCTTCTGCATTCTCAGTCCCCCTGGCTCTTCTCCCCACTTGGACTTTTATGCACCTCTTACTAGCTATCTTTTTATTTTTCCAATAATGATTGTATGTCATATTTGCCCTTGTAATATTGAGTTAACTCACTAAGAATAATGCCTTCCAGTCCCTCCCATGTTATGCTGTATTTTAAAAAATATTGCTCCTGAGTGCCTAGCAGCTAATTCCGTTGGACTTTAACTTGATCTTATTGTATAAGGGATCTCTGGTGGCTTAATAAGAAATTGTGCTGCCAAATCAAAGAGACACAGTTCAAATGCACCAGTTTCTCAATGGAAAAGATGGTCAGTCTCCTTCTGTGTGAATCACAGCCTCTGAAAACTCACTGGAAGGAGTGTTATAACCTACTTTTAACTGCATGATAACAACACAATAAATTTCATAACAGACCACCAATTACTCATAGGCAAGTTCAAGCTGAAGCTGAAGAAAATTAAACCAAATACACAGGAGCCAAAATATGACTTTGATTTCATACCACCTGAATTTCAGAATTATCTCAGGAGCAGGTTTGAGGCCTTGAACACTAATGAGCGAAGACCAGATGAGTTGTGGGAGGATGTCAAAGATATCATTCAGGAAGACTGTAAACGGTCATTACAAAGACAGAAGAGGAAGAAAAGACCAAAATGGATGTCAGAAGAAACTCT
>NW_006399918.1:3872680-3919018 GCF_000299155.1 Elephantulus edwardii
CTTGGGAGGGTGGAGGGACAGCGCAGGAGGGGAAGACCCTCTATGAGATGGATTGATTCGGTGACTGGGGTAATCGGGATGGGTGTGTCAGAGGTGGTGCGGTTGGCGCAGCATAGAGCAGGGTTTCGGGCTGTTGTGCATAGGGTCGCTATGAGTCGGAAACGACTCGACGGCACATGACAACAACAACAACATATAATTCCAAGAAATTTCCTAGATAAAATCTATAACACCATTCCCAGAACACAGTGTTGAGAATCTCTAAGAGCTTATATTCTGCCAATTTACACATTGTGTTTTATCTCAACAAAACTCTGCTTTCACTTTCAGTGGGCTTTACAATTATACTTTATGACAAAATGGATCTAGTATTAAGATATATAATCTGATTCTTATGTTAAGAAACTAAGGGAAAATTATGATGATTTTAAAATTATAAAAAAGATGAACTTAACACCTGTTAGTAACTAAAATTTTTAATAAACTATGACTAGTTAGAATTTTCTTTAGTCAAGAGACTAAAAAATTTTATAATCAAGCTATCCTTGTTGTTATTTTTGCTGTTATGTGCCGTCGAGTGACTTGTGACTCATAGCGACCCTATGTACAACAGCCCTAAACTCTGCTCTGTCGTGTGCCAATCACACTGCCTCTGACACACTAATCCTGATTACCCCAGTCACTGAATCAATCCACCTCACAAAGGTTCTTCCTCTCCTACGCTTTTGTCCCTCCACCCTCCCAAGCATGATGTCCCTCTCCAAGGACCTGTCCCTCCTTACAACATTTCCAAAGTATTTCAGACAAAGCCCCAGAATCCTTGCCTCCAAGGAGGAGCCTGGTTTAACCTTCTCCAAGCTGAATCTGTTTGTTTTCTTGGCAGTCCATGGTATATTCAATACTCTTCTCCAGCACCACAGATCAAAGGCATCAATTCTCCTTCTATCCTTCCTAGTCATTGTCCAACTCTCCGATGTATAACAAGTTATTGCAAAGACCATAGCCTGTATCAGATGCACCTTAGTCTCCAAAGAGACACCATTGCTCTTCAGTAATTTGGAAAGGTCCCTAACAGCAGACTTTCCCATTGCAATACTTCTTTTTAATTTCCTGGCTGCTGCTGCCAAGAGTGTTGATCGTTGGAGCCAAGAAACTAAAGTTGTTAACAATCTCAATTCCTTCACCATCCATCCTGATGCTGCCAATTGGTCTAGTGGTGAGAATCTTTGTCTTCTTGACATTGAGCCTCAATCCACACTGAGGGCTACAGTCCTTGACCCTCTGCAGCAAGCATTTCAGGTCCTCCTCAGTTTCAGCAAGCAGGGTTGTGTCATCTGCATAATGCAGATTGTTAATAGATCTTCCACCAATCCTGAAACCACACCTCTCCTCATAGAGACCAGCCTCTTGGACAATCTCTTCTGTATACAGGTTGAAAAGGTATGGAGATAGGACATATCCCTGGCGTGCACCTTTCCCAATTTTGAACCATGCAGTGTTTCCTTACTCTGTTCTGATGACTGCCTCTTGGTCCAAGTATAGGTTTCGCATTAACACATCCAATGTTCTGGGATTCCCATTTTTCTCAGAGTCAGCCACTGTTTGTTATGATCCATACATTTAAACGCCTTTGCATAATCAATGAAACACAGATATACATTCTTCTGGTATTCCCTGCTTTCAGCTAAGGTCCATCTAACAGTAGATACAATATCCCTAGTACCACAGTCACGGTACTCTCAAGAATACTGAAGAAAAATGACGTCAGACTGGAGACTAAGGTGCACCTGATTCAGGCTATAGTCTTCGCAATTATGTGCTATGCATCAGAGAGTTGGACAGTCAATAGGGATGATAGAAAGAGAATTGATGCCTTTGAGCTGTGGTGTTGGAGAAGAATGTTGCATATACCATGGACTGCTACAACAACAAACAGGTTTGTCCTGGAGAAGGTAAAGCCTAAATGCTCCTTGGAGTCAAGGACTCTGAAGCTTCGTCTGACATACTTTGGATGTTGCAAAGAGGGACTGGTCCTTGGAGAGGGACATCATGTTTGGCAGAGTGCAGGGGTGGCACAGGAGAGGAAGACCTTCGATGAGATGGATTAATTCTGTGACTGGAGTGGTGGGAATCAGTGTGCTTGAGAGGCTAGGTTGGCACAGGATAGAGTGGCGTTTAGGGCTTTTGTACATAGGGTCACTATAAGTCGCAAGCAACTCAATGGCACGTAACAACAACAACAACTGTGAGACACAAGACATACATAAATGGGAAAATATGCCCTATTCATGGATAAGAAGACAATATTGTGAAAATGACAATCCTGTCAAAAGCAATCTACATGTTCAATGCAATCCCAATAAAGATACCAAATTAATTTTTCAAGGTGATCCAAAAGGAAATTGTCAAGCTTATTTGGAGAAGAAAGAGACTTCAAATAAGCATTGCATTTGTGAAAAACAAAAATGAAGTGTGAAGCATAGCGCTCCCTAACTTAAAAACTTAACTACATAGCAGTAGTACCCCAAAACAACATGGTACTGGTACAATGACAGGCACATAAACCAATGGAACAGAATAAAGAACCCAGAAATGGACCCAACTATGTATAGTCAACTGATACTTGAGAAGTAAATAAAACCTATCAAATGGAGAAATGACAATATCTTCAATAAATGGTGTTGGCAAAATTGGGCTGTCACCTGAAGAAAGCTGAAGCAGGATCCACATCTTACACCATACACAAAAATCACCTCAACGTGGTTCAGAAACCTGGAAGTAAAGCCTAAAACTATAAAGTTCATCTGACACAAATTGGAACCAAGCTTAGAAGCCTAGTTTATGGTATAAAGAGACTGAAAAATAAATCCAGAAATACACAGTATGGAGAGGATAAAATTGATTAAAGGGACTTTTTAAAGACTAAATCTCTGTGCTTACTAAAAACTTTTTCAATGGGGTGAAAAGAAAACCTACCAACTGGGGAAAAAGAAATTGTCAATACCATCTCAGACAAGAGTTTCATAACAAAAGTTTACACAATTCTACAAAAGAAAAAGACTAATAATTCAATTACAAAATGGGCAAACGACAGAAAAACTTTTCAGAGAAAAACATTCAGATGGCCAACAGATACATAAAAAAATATTCAAAATCACTGTAAACCAAAACCATAATGAGATATCATCTTATTTCAGTAGCAGTGTCAAAGTTTAGTATAGCAGCAAACAATAAATGTTGGAGAGGTAGAAACTCTCATACAACATTGGTAGGATTGCAAAATAGTAAAATCACTCTGGAAGACAGTTTGACATTTCCTCAAAAAGTTGAACATAGAAACTCTGTATGGCCCAACTCTTCCAGTTCTAGGAATATACCTCAAGGAAATTAGATCTGAAACACAAATGGAGATTTGAACACCAATGTTCATAGTAGCATTATTCAACAACCCAAGAACACAGAAAGAGCCTAAATGTCCTCCTACAACTGAACGGATTGAGAAATTGTGGTACATTTACACAAAGAAATACTATGCAGCACTCAGGAGCAATGATTTGTAAAAATACGACTTAACTTGATAGAGACTGGAGAGCATTATACTGAGTGAATTAACTCAATCTCATTAGGACAAATACTGCATAAGACTATTAATGTGAAAAGAGAAGGATAAATAGTAAAACATGTATGGGAATCCAAGGGGGGTTGAGAGTGGAGCTGTGATGTTAGGTAGGGGCGAAATGACAGGGTTGCACAGTTTGGTGGATGGAGGAAGTGGGGGAAGAAAATGGAAAGGATCTGGGTGAAAACACAGGGTAATGATGGGCAAGAACCAAAGGTGATTAATTTTATAAAACATAACTCATGAGAATAACTATTGTATAAAGCACAGTATCAATGAGGAATAGTGTGAAACACAATGTATACAAACTCTGCAAGCAAACCAATAAAACATTATAAAAAAGGAATTTGTAATTATTTATTCTTGAGAGAGAACCAGAGTCATCTGACTTGGCACTCTAGAGACTTCCCCTCTGAGACTCACTCCCAGACACAAGGGGAAGCAGCAGATGAGTTTAAATCTGTATCACAGGGGAATTAGTAAGAACCTAGACAATTAGTAGAACAACTTTTTTGCTTTTGTTTAATGACTTAACAAGAGTAGTTTGCATCTTAGAAATGAAAATTAGTTTTGCTAACAAACCAATGAACCTAGAAGAAATATGCAAAATCAATGTCTTTTATTATTCCTACACTTATTAAATCAATGTTATTAAACATCTACGTGGGTGATATACTGAGTACAGTATACAAAACAGCATACTGAGAATACAAATACGCTAGAAAACAGTCATGGTGTTTTTTTCATGGAATTTTACAAGGGGACTAAGAGCTGAGGCTAAACTGCTAGGTATCTTTATGCAAATAAATAAAGGACTCTCTTTAGGTGGATGTAGCCCATGTGTACATAGCTTAGAAACAGCAGATTAAATCGAAAAAAGTATATTCATTTGTATGACCAACTGCAGCTCTAGGTTGTAGGATTAGGATACATGACTTGTCAAGCTAGACTGTGGGCTGGATTTGATCACTCACTCTCCTGATTAACAATCATTTTGCAATACACTGGCATCAAAACTAGAGAGATTTCAAACAAATAATCTTGGTAAATTCTCCTTGGAGTCAAGGATTTTGAAGCTTTGTCACAATACTTTGGGCATGTGGCCAGGAGAGACCAGTTCTTAGAGAAGAATGTCATGCTTGGAAAGGTGGAGGGACAGCACAAGAAAGAAAGGCTTCAGATGAGATGGACTGATACAATAACTGGAGCAACGGGGTTGGGCATGTCAGAGTCAGTGGGACTGGCTCAGGATAGGGCAAGTTCACTATGAATCACAAGCACCTTGCCACGTAATAACAGACCATGCTTATCAGTTAGGAGAACACACAACAAAGGGCAAAAGTGCCTTGTGCTAATTTGAATAGTCATTCCATTTGCCAGAAGAATTACTTCTGGATTTGGAGAATGAAAACTGAAAGTAGGTAAAGTGATATGTTGAGTTGTTATTTTGCCTACAGCAGGTTTGCAGAGGCTATAAATTGTACAGGAGGAGATTGTCTTTTTCCTTCTGCTGGTGGATTTGAACCACCTGCCTTTGGGTTGGTAAAACAGCTCCTTACCACTAAGCCACTAGAGGACTGCAAAAAGAATAAACAGATACTGTCTTGAAGAGAGTGTACTCAGAATGCTCTGTGGAGGCAAAGATGATGAAGCTTTGCCTCACATACTTTGGGCATGTTGATACGAGAAACAATTCATTAAGAGGGGACATCATGCTTGGAAAGGTAGAAAATTAGTGAAAAAGAGGAAGACTTTCGACAAGATTAATAGACAAAATAAGTGGAGTAATGGGCTCAAATGTGTCATAGTTGAAGAAGAGGCCAAAGGATAGGACAGAGTTCAGGTCTGTTGTTCATGGAGTTTCTATGAATCATACTCAACTCAACAGGACCTAACAATAACAACAACAACAAAAAGTGAAGTGAAGAAATAGAATATAAGTCAGTAAGAGAAAAAATTAAATATTTGGCAAGTTAGTAATAATAAATAGCTCAATTCAAGTACTGAAAGAAAGCTAAATCAAGTACACAGAATTAAAAAATAATGTTCTCTGGTAATGAAGACAGGATGGAGTTAGAGAATGAGGATGTCGAAGCCTTGCACCAGTTCAATCTAATTCTAAGTTAATGCAGTGCCAGCAAAATTTTTAAGGAGCTAGAGAGAATAATCAGCCATACGTTTCAAAAGGCCAGCTTGAAATGTGGAAAACAAATTGAAGAAGAGCAAATCTGGAAACAGAAAGACCGGTTAGAGGCTACCACATTTCTCCAGTGAAAATATGACTGGAGTTGGAAATCTGACTGTAAAAATGGATAATTTTCTCTTGTTGAAGAATAGCTACATGATCAACCAATTATAAGATATTTATCTTTGTCTTCATACCCAGAACTGGTGATCTGAATTTGGAAATTACTGAATAATAGCATTAATATCACAAGGAAGTAAAATATTGCTGATAATTATTTTCAAATAGTCAGAACAGGGCATTGGCAAGGAATTGGCAGAAATTAAAGCTGGATTCATAAGAGGTTATCAAATGAAAGATATCACTACTGAGTTACATGGATATTGGCTGAAACCAGACAATCTGAAAGATGTGTTTTATTGACTATGCGAAGGCATTTGATTGTGTGTACCATAATAAATTATGGATAACATTGAGAAGAATGGGAATTCCAGAACACTCAATTGTACTCATGAGAAACCTTTACACAGATCAAGAAACAGTTCAAACAGAGCAAGAAAAATTTTTATTAGTATTATATATTTTCTACATGCCTAGTCAATCTTTTTGGTGTGAATATAACTCAAGAAGTCTAATTTATGAAGAAGAATGTGGTATTAGAGTTAGAGGAAGAATTGTCAACAACTTACATTATTCAAATGAAACAACCTTACTGTAGAAAGTAAAGAAGATGTAAAGGACTTGCTGGAAAAGAACAGAGAATGTGGCCTTTAATATTGATTATCTCTCAACATCAAGAAAACAAAAATACTAACAACTGGACCAAGAAGCAACAAGATGATAGAAGGGGAAAAGATTGACATTGCCAAAGATTTCCTTTTGCTTGGGTCCACAGTCAATACCCATGGTAGCTGTAGTAAAGAAATCGAAACACATATTGCATTCGAGAAATATGCTGTCAAGAATCTCTTTAAATTGTTAAAGAGTAATGGTATCTGTTCAAACACTAAAATGTCTCTCTCTTAAGGCATAGTATTTTTGGGTGTTTCAAATGCATCTGAAAGTTGCACAATAAATAACGAAGGCTTAAGAAGAATCTACTGCAGTGTTGAAGAAGAGTACTTAATAGGGCAAAATTTTCATTTGTTGTTTATAAAGTCACTATGAGTCATAGTAAACACAATGGCATCTAACAACAATCTGGGAACACGTTGATGTGACTTTGGTGCTTTGCTTGCTGCTCTGATGGTACAAGCTATAAAATTGGTATTTGAAATATCAGCAAGGTCAGTGTAGCTTCCAAACTAACAGACTAGAAAAAAGGGTTGATGATCTACTTCTGAAAACAAAAATGACCAGTAAAAAAATTATGAGTGACAAGATAATACCGAAAGATAAGTTCCACAAGTTGGAAGGCACTCAAAACCTGGATGAAGAAGAACTGACCCCATGTGGATGAATTAGAATTTTTGAAATCTTCATTAGTTATATGACCGAATAGGGATAACTATTTACCAATACCTACCTGTAAGTTCTGGAGTCAGACTGCAACCTGACCTGTCATTGAGGCCTGGGGCTGAGCCATTTCTGAGAGCACCAGCTGTTGACCCAGCCTTGCAGCTGGGGCCCAGGCCTGCACCTGTATCTTCACAAATGAGCCAGCTGACACCTGTGTTATTATAACTGTATGTTCGATTATCTTTCAGATTTGCTCTTAGAGATAGAACACTTATATATCAGTTTATTGTATTGATTGAGCAATTTGTTTCTCTTTTTTAAAGCTTAAATATGTGTATGTGTGTTTATTTGTGGTCGGCTTTTATGAATACTTCCAGAATAAGACAGATAAGGAAAAAGGATTTGCCATCCATGTCCAAAGCTACAGGCCTTTGAAACATAAAGGAACAGTGTTAAATAGATATAGCACTGGTAATAGAGCACTCAAATTAGAAGACACTAAAAAAATGAGGAGGAAAAGCTGACAGCATCCATTAATACTTGGAATGTGGAATTTACAAAGGATGAATGTAGGAAAAGCCATAAAAAATGAACTATATAAAGATGTACGTTCCAAGCATTAAAGATCTGAGATGGCTTGGTGTCTATCACTTGGAATCAGATAATTACATGGTCTACTGCCAGAACTTGTTATGACACACATAGTAAAACGCCTTTGCATAGTCAATAAACTACAAATTCACCTTCTTCTGGTATTCCTTACTTTCAGTCAGGATCCATTTGACATCAGCAATGATATTCCTGGTGTGACGGCTGCTTCTAAATCCTTCTGAACATCTGACAGTTCCCTATCTATGTACTGTTCTAGTCACTTTTGAACAATTTTCAGCAGTATTTTGTTCGCATGTGATGTTAAAGATATTGTTCTATAGTTTTCACATTCAGTTGTATCTTCTTTCTTGGGAATGGGAAAAATGTAGCCCCCTTCCAATCTGTTGGCCAGACAGCTGTCATCCAAATTTCCTGACATAGACTGGTGAGTACATCCAAGGCTGCATCTGTTAACTGAATTAAGTCAATTGGTATCCTACCAGTTCCTGGGACCTTATTTTTTTCCATGCAGCTTCTACTTCCTCCTTTATTACCTTTGGCCTGTTCAAATGATACTTTATGAATGTTCTCATTGTCGATTATTTCTGATAGTGATTCTATGTATTCCCTCCATCTTTTTACTTAATTGTTCTCATGTAGAACTTATATATGAATTATAAGGCTGTTGTGTGAACAGAGCAGGGAAACACTGCATAGATTAAAATTAGAAGGGAGTGTGTCAGGATTGTATCCTCTATCCATATCTGCTCAATCTGCATGCTGAACTCTATGGAAAGAAAAATGAGCTCAGGGAGAGTTATCAGTAGCCTGTGTAATACAGCTAAAAATGAAGAAATTAAAGATTTCTGTCAACTTTTGCAGTTGGACATTTAGCAAACATGTAATTGAGATAATGAATAATAATTGGTGACTGGAATGCAAAAGCTGCAAAGAAAGGACTGGTAGTTGGAAATTGGTAACATCTATTATCATGTTGTCAATTGGTCCAGTGGAGAGAATCTTTGCATTCTTGATGTTAAGCTTCTATCCACATTGAAAACTACAGGTGCAACCTTCTGGAGCAAATGCTTCAGGTCTTCTTCAGTTTCAGCAAGAAAGTTTGTGTCACCTGCATAACATAGGTTGTTGATAAGTCTACCTTCAATCCTGATTCCACATTCCTCCTCAAATAGACCTGCTCCCCAAATCATCTGTTCTGCATATAAATTGAAAAGGTATAAAGACAAGATGCATCCCTGACACACTCTTTTCATGATGTAGAACCATGCAGTATTTCCCTGCTCTGTTCTAAGCACTGCTGCCTTGTCCAAGTATAGATTTTGTATCAGCACAATCAAGGGTTGTGGGACCCCCATTCTTCTCAAGGTTAACCATAATTTATTATGATCCACACAGTCAAATATCTTTGCATACTCAATGAAACACAGATAGACGTTCCTCTGATACTTTTTGTTTTCTTCCTAGATTCATCTGACATTGGCAATAAAGTCTCTAGTGTCACCACCACCTCTTCTAAACCCAGCTTGTACTTCTGGTAGTTCTCTATCATTGTACTGTTCCAGTCATTTCTGGATGATCTTCAGCAGGATTTTGCTAATTTGTGATGTTGTTTAATAATTTCCACACTCTTTCAGATCACCATATTTAGGAATGGAAATAAATATGGATCTCTTCCAGTCAGTTGGCCAAGTATTGTCCTCCAGACTTCTTGGCACAACTTTGTGAGTATATGTAGGGCAGCATCTATTTGCTGAAATATGTCAATTGGTATTCCATCAATTCCTGGGGCTTTATATATTGGCAAGTCCTTCAGAGAAGCCTGAACTTCCTCCATCCCCACTGCCTCTTGATCATATGTTGTTTCTTTAAATTCTTCTGTGTCAGCCAATTCCTGTTGGTACAATAACTCTGTATATTCCTTCCATTTTCTTTTAATGTGTCCTGAATCATTCAATATTCTGACCATTGCACCTTTAATCATTGCAAGTCATGGATTGAATTTGTTCTTCAGTTTCTTCAGCTTAAGAAATGCTAAGAAGAGCAAGGAGGACAGTTGGAATTTGAGTGAGGTGGCGGGGCCACTTCTTGAAGGAAAAACCACAGTTTTCTGGTTTTCCATTGAGGTACTTGGTGGGAATCACTGTTGTTTAGCTGGACCACGTGGGACACTTCGAGCTCAAGCAGTAGGGAGCAGGACAGCTGGAGCATGAGTGATGTGGCAGACCCAGTTCTCAAAGGGAAAACCAAGGCTTCCTGGTTTTCCATTCAAGTACTTTGTGGAGATCACTGCTGTTTGACAATTGGTCCCGTCGGCCTCGGATAAAGAAAAAAATACAAATATACAGGTCCTTTACAAAACACTGCCATAATCTTGATCACTATATAATTACAATGACTTAACATCTGCTAAGAAAAGACTCACATAATGTCAAGAAAGCAGCAGTCTGCCTCAGTTAACATGAAAAACAAAATAACCCTCTCCTAAAAGAGCAGACCTAATGAATACACCAAATAGAGAGAACCAGAATAAATACATTGATGTGGAGAAACTACAGAAAAGATGAAAATGATGGAAGTAACAATTAAGAAAGCAACCCCAGAAACAATAGTCCAGAAGAAATATATTGATGAGGAGCAACTGGAACAGGTATGGAAAAAAATGCAAAAGGTGGAAGAAACAATTAAGAAGGTTAATACTGCAGAGACAATAGTCCAGAAGAAATATAATGATGAGGAGCAACTGTAACAGGTATGGAAGAAAATGCAAAAGATGGAAGACATAATTGATAGAATATATAAAGGGGTACAAGAACTTAAAAAATCATCACAGGACAAAGAGGGCACAGTCAACACAGCACTAGAAATAACAGAAAAGCATGAAAATCTAATCCAGAATATTAAAACCAAAATGGCAGAAGTGTCCAACACCCTGGTAACATAAAAAAAAGTAGAACTGAAGAGATGGAACAGAGAGAGAGTCAGTGAGTTGGAAGACAAGAGCCTCACTGAAAACATTCTTGAAGAAATATCAGAGATAAAACATAAGTAAATAAAGAAAATGTTGGAATCATGTGGGATGACATCAAATGGAATAACATACATATGATTGGAATTCCAGAACAGGGGAGTGACAGGAAAATCACGGGAAAAATAGTGGAAGAAATACTAGAAGAAAATTTCCCAGGTATTTTGAAGAATGGGGAAATCCACATTTAAGAATCACAGGAAACACCAAATAAACTACACCACAAAAGGAAAACATCAACACATATTATAGTCAAATTCTCCAAATTAAAAGATAAGGGTAAAATTCTAAAAGCATCACAAGAAAAACAAAGAGTCACCTACAAAGGGGAAACAATTATATGAACTTCTAGTTTCTCAGCTGAAACCATGCTAGCTAGAAGACAATGGGGTGGCATACAGAACTTTGAGAGAAAACAATTGCCAGCCAAGGATCCTATACCCAGCAAACTTCCCCAACAAACATGAAGAATAAATTAGATTCTTTGAAGAAAAGAAAGAACTTAAGGAATTTGTGAAAACAAGACCAAAGTATAAGAAATTTTAAGTGAAGCATTTCACTCAGAGATGCCAAAGGAAAGTACATGGACTGCAGTAACCAGAAACAAGAGATAAAAGCAGCAAAACCAAATGGCAATGGTAAAAACTGGTCTGACAATAATCATACTTAATGTGAATGGACTATTGGTGCATATCACCAATAAAGAGAAAAAGAGGAGCAGAATGGGTAAAAAAAAATCATATAAATGTATTGCCTACAAGAGACACATCTAAATAAAAGAAAATGAAACTCAAAATCAAAGGCTGAAAAAAAATACCAAGAAAATGGCAACTTAAAAAAAAACAACAAAAAAACCCAAACAAACCAAGAGTGGCAATATTAATCTCTGATAAAATAGACTTCAGAATTAAAACCACCATAAAAGATACTACATATTGATTAAAGGCACAATAAATTAAGAAGACATAACCTTGGTCAATGTTTACACACCAAATGATAGATCTGAAAAACACATAAAACAAGTTAATAGAATTGAAGAAAGAAATAAACACAACCAAAATAGTGGTAGGATATTTCAACACACCACTATCACCAAGGATAGGTCAACCCAAAAGAAACTCAACAAAAATGCAGAAGACCTGTACTACATAATCAGCCAACACAACCTTGTGGATGTATTCGGGGAACTACACCCAAATAAAACTCAATTCACTTTCTTCTTAAGTGCGCATGGTATGTTCTACAGAATCGATTACATATTAGGACACAAAGCAAGTCTCAACAAATTCAAAAACATTGAAATAATAAAAAATATCTTCTCAGATCACAATGACATAAAACTAGACATTAACCACAAGAACATAAAGCTTACTCAACCATCCATGTAAAAACTAAACAACTCTCTCAAACAGGGTGAAAAGAAAACCTACTGACTTAGAACAAACATTTGGCAATACCATCTCAGACAAGAGTTTTATAATGAAAGTTTATAGAATACTCCTGGTGCTACATATGAAAAAGACTGATAACCCAATTATAAAATGGGCAAAAGACATAGGAAGAGTTTTCACAGAGGAAGATAATCAAATGGCTAACAGTCATATGAAGAAATGTTCTAAATCACAGGCAATAAAAGAGATGCAAATCAAAACCACAATAAGATACCATCTCACTCCAGTAGCAGTGGCAAAGTTTAACTCAAGTAATAAATGTTGAAGAGGATGTGGTGAGATATGAACTCTTACATTGTTGGTGGGATTGTACAATGCTACAACCACACTGGAAGGCAGTTTGGTGCTTCTTCAAAAAGCTGAATATAGAAATTTCATATGACTCAGCTATTCTACTGCTTGGATTATACCCCAAGAAAATGAGAAATGAGAAACAAACTGAGATTTGTACACAAATGTTCATAGCAGCATTATACACCATCGCAAGAACATGGAAACAGCCCAGGTGTCCAACCACAAACTAAAGGATTGAAGAATTATGGTACATTCATACAATGGAATACTATGCAGCACGCAAGAGAAATAATTTCGTAAATTATTACCTAACTTGAGAGGGACTGCTGAGTGAACGAATTCAGTCCCTCAAGGACAAATACTGTATAAAACCATTATAGAGTGAGTATGAGGATCCTAGGCAGGAAGGGGAGTGGGGAGGAGAGGAATATGGAAATAGAGAGGTGAGACTTGGAGGGGTGGTAGTGTATTAAGCATTTTGTTGTTATGTGCCATCAAGTCATCTGCAACTCATAGCAACCTTATGTACAACAGCCCTAGACCCTGCTTTATCCTTTGCCCATCTTACTGTTTCTGACATACCTATCCTCATTACTCCAGTAATCAATCCATTACCCACTGAATCAATTAATCTCATCAAGGGTCTTCCTCTCCTCTGCTGTCCCTCCACTCTCCCAAGCATAATGTCCCTCTCTAAGGACTCGTCCCTCCTTGCAGCATGTCCAAAGTATGTCAGACAAAACCTCAGAATCCTTGCCTCCAAGAAGCAGCCTTGTTTAATCCTCTCCAGGAAGAATCTGTTTGTTCTCTTAGCAGTTCATGGTATATTCAACACTCTTCATTGTCCAGTTCTCTGATGCATAGCAAGTGATTGCAAAGACCATGGTCTGTATCAGGTACATCTTAGTCTCCAGACTGACTTCATTGCTCTTCAGTACTTTGGAGAGGTCTCTGAAAGCAGACTTTCCCAACTCAATACATCTTTTAATTTCCTGGCTGCTGGTGCTAAGCATGTTGATTGTGGAGCCAAGCAAACTGAAACTGTTTACAATCTCAATCTCTTCACCATCCATCACTATGCTGCCAATTGGCCTAGTGGTAAGAATCTTTGTTTTCTTGATATTGAGCTTCATTCCATATTGAAGGCTGTAGTCCTTGACCTTCTGCAGCAAATGCTTCATGTCCTGCTGAGTTTTAGCAAGGAAGGCTGTGTCATTTGCATAATGCAAATTTTTATTTGGTCTTCTACAATCCTGATGCCACATTTCTCCTCATAGAGCTCAGCTTTTCAGATAATCATTCTGCATATATATTGAAAAGTTATGAAGATAGATCACATCCCTTGCATACACCCTTTCCAATTTTAAACTATGCAGTGTTCTCTTGCTCAGTTCCGATGACTGCCTCCTGGTTCACATATAGACTTCATATAAGCATGATCAAGTATTCTGGGATTCCCATGCTTCTCAGAGTTAGCCAGTTTGTTGTGATCCACATGATCAAATACCTTTACATAATAAATGAAACATAGACATTCCTCTAGTACTCTCTGCTTTCAGCCAAGATCCATCCACAATTAGCTACAATATCCCTAGTACTACGACCCCTTCTAAGCCCAACCTGCACTTCTGGCTGTTCTCTGTTGATATGCTATTCCAGTCATTTTTTTTTCTTATAATCTTCGGCAGAATCTTGCTTGCATAGGATATTAATGATATTGTTCAATAAATTCCACACTCTGACGGGTCACCTTTCTTTGGAGTGGGAAAAAAAAATAGCTCTCTTCCAGTGAGTTGGCCAGGTAGTTGTCTTCCAGACTTCTTAGCACAACTTGGTGAGCGCATCTAGGGCAGCATCTGTTTGCTGAAATATATCAATTCATATACTGACAATTCCTGGGGCTTTGTTTTTTTGCCAATTCTTTCAGAGCAGTTTGAACTTCCTCCTTCATCACCATAGACTCTTGCTCATAAGTTATTTCATGAAATTCTTCTGTGTCTGTCAATTCCTTTTGGTACAATGACTCTATATATTCTTTCCATCTTCTTTTAATACTTTCTGGATCATTTAATATTCTGCCCAAAGCATCCTTAAGTATTGCAACTCAAGGATTGAATTTGTTCTTCAGTTCCTACAGCTTAAGAAACACCTTGCAAGTTCAGCCCCTTCAATTTTCTGGCTCCAGTTCTTTGCATATTTCAATATAACAGGGTTGCACATTAGATGGGTGAGTGGGGTTAAGGAAATGGGAAGGATCTTTTGTGAAAAGCAATGTATTCAAATTTGTAAATAAATCAGAGTAATATAAAAAATTTAAAAAACTGGAAAAATAAATGCTGAGCGTGTTCAGCCCTTTTTACTGACTACAGCTTCTTGCTCATATCATTATAATATTTTGCCTTGTCTTCCCAAGCTGCCTTTTGAAATCTTCTATTCGATTCCTTAACTTCTTTATTGCTTCCCTTTATTTTGGCTTCTTATTTTTCTAGTGCAATATTGAGAGTCTCTTTTGACATCCATTTCGATATTTTCTTCCTTATTTATAATGACTCTTTGCATTCTTCATGAACGATATTCTTGATATCTTCCCACAACTCATCTGGTCTTCTTTCATTAGTGTTCAAGGCCTCAAACCTATTTCTTAGTTAGTTTTTAAACTCAGAGGAGATAGACTCAAGATCATCAAAGTTTGATTCCTGTTGGATATGTTTTAACCTTCTTTAGCTTTAATTTGAACTTACATATGAGTAGTTGATGGTCTATTTCACAAGCAGCATCTGGCTTAGTTTTCACTGCTGATATTGAATTTCTCCAGTTATTTTTTCCACAGATGTAATCGATCTGATTTATGTGTATCCCTTCAGGTGAAATCCATGTGTATAGCCTTCACTTATGTTTCTTATATAAGGTATTTGCTATGAATAAATCATTTCTTGTACAGAACTCTATCATTCTATCCCCAGCCTCATTTCTGTCATCAAGTCCATATTTTCTGACTACTGATCCTTCTTCCTGGTTCCCAACTTTCATATTCTAGTCACTCATTATTATTAATTCATCTTGATTACATGTTTGATCAATTTCTTAATGCAACAGTTGGTAGAAATAATTTATTTTCTCCTCTTTGGCTCTAGTTTTTACTGCATAAATTTGAATGTTAGTGTTATTAACAGCCCTTCCATGTATGTATATGAATATTATTCTTTCACTTAGAATATTGTATTGTGAGTTGTATCTAGAAATACTTTTTTAACTATGAAAGCAACTCCATTTTCTCTCAGCTTTTGATCTACAGCATAGTAGAACATATGATTGTCTGATTAAAAATATTCCATGCCAATCCATTTCTTTTTGCTAATACCTAATATGTCAATATTATGTGTTCCATTTCTTTCTTAACAGTGTCTAGTTTTCCTACATTCATGTTTTTCACATTCCACATACCAATCACTAGTTTTCCTCTTACAGCAGTTCTTCCTCCTTTGTGTTTCCAAATTTGAGGGCTCAGCCTCAGTTGCCATATCTGTTAGTCTACTCTACATGTGCTCTCCTGTACATAAGGTTTTCAAAGGCTTGTTATATTTCAGAAGTGGATGGCCAATCCTTCTTCCTAGTCTGTCTTAATTTGGATCCTTAGTTTTAGAACAACATCTGACAGACAAGCATTTTACCGAGAAGATGAAAGACACTTTCTTCACAGAAATAACAAATTATATTCTTTGTTCTCCCTCCCCCAAGCATGTGTGTCTTGCCTCTTTGCCTTCCCTGCTACATCACCATTCCTTTACTTCCTCCTACCTGGTCAAATCCTCACCTGCCCAGTGACCTCTTGATATGATAGATGGAGGAAAAATTGAAATCGTCATTGATTTCATCTTACAGTACATAAGAACAACATTAATAATGAAAGTATGAAATGTAAAAAAAAGAAAGTATGAAATGTACAAATCAGAAAACTGAAAGTTATACAAAAAATCTATAGTGCAAAGAGACTGGTATCTTACATATTTTGTGGTTGTTGCTGTTGTTACTGTTAGGTACCCTTAAGTCAACAACAACTCAGAGTGAACTTATAAACAATAGCTCTCAAACCTGCTGTATCTTGCAGGGCAAGAGATAACCTTATCATCTGTGATTTACTTGAGTGCAATGTTACAATCATGGTGTAAATCCATTTATTTTTTTTTTAGGAGTCTTCCTCTCTTTCTCTGGCCTCTACCTTTCCCAGCGTGATGTCTGGTCCCTCCTGACAACATGCCCAAAGTATGTGAGATAAAGTCTCACCATCCTTGCCTCAAAGCATATGCAAGGAAGACTTGTTAATGCAGCTATTATGCAAACATGCTCATCAACTAGTAAAGCCAAAGACTATGAAGTTGATTTCTGCTAAAATGAATTTTATCTCAAGACATGATGTTTCAATCTCCTTTTATGCATGCAAAATCTATAAAATAAATAAGAAAGAATAAAGAATCGCTACCTTCCAATGATGGCTTCAATTAAGAACATTCAATACACTATAGTCTGCCAGAAAAACAAATAGATTTGTCTTTGAACCCACCAGATGCTCTGCTGGAGAAGGAGGGACAAACTCCTGCTGTACCAGTCAGATATGATTTGATGGTACACATAATAATAAAAACAATAACAAATAATAATAATACTAGATTTGTCATAGAAGTAATTCATTCAAATTTTCTTGATAAGTAAGGATGGCAATATTTCATCCTTCCATATTCAGACATGTCCTCAGGAAGAGCCATTTACTGTAGAAAGACGTTATAATTGTTAAAGAGCTGCTTAAAAAGAGTAAGACGCTAGATGAGATAGATTGGCATGGTGGTTTCAACAATGGGCTCAAATATTGCAAAGAATGTAAGAATGCTTCAGGCTACTTAATGTTATTACTAAATTCTGTTGGATTTAATAGTGTCTCTGAGTTGGAAACAGCTTGAAGCCACCTAACAACAGTATGCAATCTGATGATTTTTTTTCTACTGATTTGATTATTATTCTTTTTATAGTTAATGAAATCACCAATATATTTGGTTTTAAATATATCGTTTTAGGATTTATGTCTTTTGTATTCCATCTTTTACATTTCTTTATTCTCATTATTCATTGTTTTTATTTTCCCTTATCTTTTAGGAAAAGATTGGAGAGCTCTGATGGCCTAATAGATGTTACCCTCTCAACTCAAAAGCAGGGTTCAAACCCACCAACTTCTCTGTGTGAGAAAGATGCACAAACTCCTGTTGATGACATATAGTCAACTGTAGAAAACCTACTAGAGAATCAACTATTGGTTGGCTCAAATTTGACAGCAGTGTGAACAGAATTTTTGTTTTGTCAGTTTAATAGTTTTACAGTGCCGTAAAGATCATCTTAGAATTTCTATTTCAAGGGCAATTTAATTCCGATTCTCCTTACAGCAATGATTTTGGTTTATATTTTTGATGTAAGAATTATTCAAGGCCTTGATTCTATGTATCACTTATATATTATTGTCACATTATTTAATGATAAAACTATTTTTATAGTCACAAAAATAGTAGTGTTTTGTTTTATATTTTAAACTTAGATAAATTTTCTCAAATACAATTCTGTTGGTTTTACATTTTTTTAAAAAAGTGAATTGGGAGCCCTATCATCTTAGTAGTAAGGAACTGCACTGCCAATGATAAAGTAGTTAAAATCCAGCAGCTTCTATGTGAGAGAAAGATGCATAATCAGTTCTCACTAAATCTACTCCCTCTGAAGACCGACTGGAGGGTCACCTCTGGATCAGTTTTGACTCAATGACATGTAACAGCAACATCTTAAATTAATCAATTATTGCTACAGGATTTTGAAGTTGTATTTTATTTAAAAACATTAGGTTTTTTAAAAAGGTTTTTATTGTGTTTTTAGACAAGGTTGTAGAATAAATTTCTTTTCCATTCATCAATTTAAAGACATTTTCTTCAGTGACATTGCAATCCCACAACGCAGCAGCCTTCTTCCCACTTCTTCCCTGTGTTTCATCTATGTTCTTCCTTCTTTATTATCCTTTTCTGGCTTCTGAGGTCTATTCCTGGGTAAATTTTGCCCTTTTTAGTACTATAAGAGTGTGTGTTCTAAGAAGTGCATTACTCTTTAATGTTATTGTCCACTTTATAGGCTTGTCTATTGTTTGCCTGAGAGTTTAGCCACACAGGTGATTTAATATCTAAGACTTGAGGATGTCTAAGGACTATAGTCTCTGGAATCCCCTCAGTCTCTATTAGATTTGTAAGTCTGGTCCTATTTATGGCCTTGAGTTTTGTCCCACATTTCTCCCATTCTGTTGGGGACTTTCTACTGTGATCCTTTTCAGAGTGATAGTCAGTGGCTATCTGACACGCTATAACTCTTTTGGTATCAGGGTCATGTAGGCTGAGATTTGTACGGTCAATTAGTTTAAAGGGCTTATTTTCATGTGTCTTTGGTTTTTTTCACTCTTTGCTTCAGATGAAGAAAGATCAATAGTTGTACTTTGCATGGCTGCTTGCAAGCATTTAAGACCCTAGTTACTATTCATCAAAGTAGAATATATAACTTTGATAAGACATTGCTTTTGCTATTATGTATAATTAACATTAATTAATACTTTATCATGTATTTTTCTGTTATTTTAAATTTAGTTTGATTATTTTTTCACTTCATTTTTTATGTAGAAACAGTTTTCCTTTTATCTGAGGAACTCTTTTTCGTATATGCTTTAATGCAAATCTGTTCACAATCAACTACTTTTTTCTGAAATTGTTTTTGTTGTGTTTTCCGTTATAAAGGATACTTTTAATGAATATATAGCTTCATTTTGACTGTTATTCTCTTTATTCACTTTGAAGATGTTAATCCATTCATCTGTGTTCTTCGTTATTATAGTTTTAAGCTATTAGTACAAATACTATTCCTTGAAAATAATAGATTGTATTCCTTTAACAGCTTCATACTTCTTCCTTTTATCTTTGATTTTTAGTGATTTCACATTTTATGTAAAAGTATGCATAGCTCATGTGTAAATAAATATGCATCTATTACACTTTATTAACAGGATGATTCCTGAATCTATATCTTCATGTTTTCCTCAGATTTGTAAAATTTTGGGCTATGACTTTTTCTACATCGTATCTGATCCTATTAATCTCTCTTATAATCTGGAGCTCCAGTGGCATATATCCAAGATCTTTTTGTAAGGAACTCCGGTGTCATAGTGTAAATGATATTCAGCTGCTAAAGGTTATTGGTATAATGCCACCATTCACTCTGTGGGATAAAGATAGGTATTATCCTCTTGTAGCAATTTGCAGCCTTGGAAACCAAATGGTAGGCCACTATGACCTTGATCATTGTCTATAGGAGTAGGTTCTGGTGTCATTTGGCCTTTTTATTGGATTTTTGTGTATCTGTTCTTATTTAATTTTGTGTTCCAGGGAAAGATGAAGTGTCAAAGAAGTAGATGAAGACCATCAACCAGATATATTGACATAGGGGAGTAACAATAGACTAGTGTATATTAGCTAAAAAGCAAAATATCACAAATTGGATAGCTTAAAACAACATACATGTATTACATCACAGTTTTGTGAGTCAGAAATTCTAGCACAACCTCTTTGGGTTCTCAACTGAAAAGGTTCACAAGACTGCAATCAAGGTGTCAGCTGGGTTGTGTTCCTTTCTGGTTTTTGTGGCTTTTTTATGTTGAACCATGCTTGCATACCTGTTCTGAATACCGCTTGTTCATGGTGAAATATTTTTTATGGATTGTTGGATTCTATTGGCCAGGATTTTATTCAGGAGTTTTGCATCTATATTCATGAAAGAGAGTGACCTATAGTTTTCTATTTTACTGATGTCTTTGCCTGGCTTTGGTATCAAGGATATGTTTGCTTCATAGAATGAGTCTGGGAGAATTCAATCTTTTTCTATTTTCTGGGATACTTTATGTAGAATTGATGACAGTTCTTTTCAGGATATGAATAGACACTTCACCAAAGAAGACATTCAGATGTCAAACATATGAAGTAATATTCAAAATCTCTAGCTCTAAGAGAGATACAAATCAAAACTACTATGAGATATCATCTAACCCCAGTAACAACAGCAAAATTTAACAGAGCAGCAAACAACAAATGCTGACAGGGTTGTGAAGAAACTAGAACCCTTATTCACTGTTGGTGGTGATGTAAATTTGTGCAACCACTATGGAAGACAGTATGACACTTTCTCAAAAACTTGCAAATAGAAATACCATTTGACCCAGCAATTTCACTGCTAGAAATATACCCTAAAGAAACCAGAATTGCTTCCCAAGTGAATATATATGCACACCCATGTGCACAATAGAAAAGAGATGGAAACAACCCAAGTGCCCATCAAAAAACTAATGGATAGAAAAGCTGTGGCATTTTCACACAATGAAATGCTATGCAACTCTGAAAAAACAAGTAACTCATAAACATTTTACAAAATGGGTGACTTTGGAGAACATTATGCTGAGTAAAATATCTCAGTCACAAAAGGACAAATACTACATAATTCCACTGTTATAAAACAGGACTGATAATGGGGTTGGGGGAAACTAAGAAAAGGGGATAACTAACATACATTGCGTTGAAACATATGAGAGAAAGAATGGCTTAAAAGGAATATATGATTAGGTATTGTTTGCATGACAACAGTCCAAAATAAGAGCTGCTTAGTAAAGTGGACTGGAGTTGAGGTGGAGAAGTGTACAACAATGAAATAATTTTTCAAAGAGAAAAGCGAACTGGAAGTGGCAAGGAGGAAAATGTGCAGTACTGAATGAATGGAAATCCAAGATCTCTATAAACTTTCATTAAAATATCAATTAAAAAGGGGGGGAAAGCAAAAACAAAACAACCACAACCAAAAAGCCCACACGTGGCCAGAGTGGCAATTTTCTCTTGTTTTAAGGCTGTGGATGATCATTGCTCATTTACATGAATTATGAATAAAGACATGGGGGACAATCTGGCAAAAGTCAGACCTTGAGGCAAACCAAATTTAAGTAAGACTACAAAAGAGAGTAGAGCGGCATAAACAAAAAAAAAGAAAAAAAATTATGAGAAAATTCAGAAATAGGGTCCAAAGACTTTAAAACTGATTTTATGGGTCAATATATATGGAGCTCAAACTCTGTGTACCTTGCAATAGAGGGTCTTGCTTATAACCTTTTAATTTCTATTCCTCTTTCCCTCTTAGAAAGAAAATTCCAAAAGGTCTTAAACTCTGCAATTTAGTGTCAGAAAAATTGCATAATTTTAGTAAGATCTTGATTCAACCCACCTCACCTTAGCAAGAGAAATCAGCCTTCTTACCCTAAAGATTGTACTTAATAACCAAGTCAACTCTGCCTCTGAAGAGTTAGTCTTACATTAGGAAATGAGTTGCCTCTGTAATGAGGTCTCAAGGCACTGTGCTATTTGGATCCTGGTTTGTGCTATTAATCACATGGGAGCAGACAGGGCTTTTTTGAAAATAAAGACCCATGAGTCTTGGGCTGACAATTTGGCATCATATTAAGAACCTCAAAGCCAGAATTTATACTTTGAGACCTAGAGAGGAGATGCTTCCTGTGGGAGGAACTATGAGAAAACTAATGTGACTTTTTCAATTCTTCGCTTCTAGTCTCAGACAATGAAACTGGGAAAGGCCTGATTTTCCTTTTGTTTCATCTCTTTCAGGTATCTCATTCTGGGTGGTCTCTAAAGATGGCCTGGTGAAAGGCAAATTCATGCTGAGCCGTAGGTCTCTCTATTAAGAGGGTAGTGACTCTCAGAGAAGGAAATGTAGAGACTAGTTGCCTAAAAAAAATAGTTTTATAAAGGATATAAATGTAAATACTTTCTGGTATTATTTAAACATTTACTATAATGTTGGAAATATTTGGTAGCTGTTAATAAAAATGCTGGCATTAAAGTCAATTGTCCAAAGTAATTAATATGACTCTCAGCATGAACACAGCTCTTTAAAAGATACAAGCAGCAGACTACTTGGTGAGTTTCACTGTATCATATGTCAATAAGCGTTGATTAAGATGTTATAACATACTTATTTACCAGATGCTGGTTTTTATGTGCCATCAAGTAGGAACCCACCCAATCTGACCCTTAATGGTTTTTCAGAAGCTGTAAATTGCAAGGGAGGAGTTTGTCCATCTTTCTCCTGAGGAGCATCTGGTGGATTTGACCTATGTGCCTTTGGATTGTCAGTGTACTTCTTGTCACTAGGCCACCAGGGCTCTCTGTTCATCATGTAGTCAGAGATACTCTATAGAGGAAAGGGAGCATAGTCTCTGATAGGAAAGAGTGTCATTTCAACAATTTTGGGAGCAGAGATGTGTAGACTAATATGGAGAGGAAGAACACAAGGCTTTGAGGGCTTTTAATTGAGTCTTAAACCAAAGTATTCCCAAAGACCAAAGTTCCATGCAGTCAAAGAGCATGTCTTATTCATCTTTGCTTTCTTGCCACTTGCACAGTTCTTAAACTGTGTGACTTCTCAGCTCATGTTTGCTAAGTTGAAATATTAAAGATATAGTGTTGTTTGGATTTCAAGCAAAAGTTTATTATAATATTGGGGACAGGGAATGCCAACAAATTCAGGAAACAATCAAATAAGTATACTTCCCAGGGAAACTGTGAATAGCACATTGATGTAGGGACTGGTACAAGGAGATTTATTTAATCTCATGTTTTTGTCATTTATTCAAAAAGAAAGACTAACTAAAAATTATTTCCATTCTGTTGAATCCCAACTTGTTGTTCTTATGTGCCGTTGAGTCACTTGTGACTCATAGTGACTCTATCTACAACAGCCCTGAACCCTGCTCTATCTGGAATCAACTTTGTTGTCTCTGACACCTACCACCCCTACCCCAGTCAGGGAGTCAATCCATCTTAACCAGGGTCTTCCTCTCTTTTGCTGTCTTTTACCCTGCTAAGAATGATGTTCTTCTACAAGGACTGGTCCCTGCTGATAACATGCCCAAATCATGTCAGAGAGAGCTTCCGAATCTTTGCCTCCAAGGAGCAACCTGCTTTACAGAGATCCAAAAACAGTCATAGACGTGTTTGTTTGTTTTTTGGTTTTTGTTTAGATTTTCATTAGTGCTTTTAATATCAGAATATCATTCTCTTTGTCCTTTTATGATGTATATTGGAGTCTTACATAAGTGTTTAAGGGATGTATAATTATGTTAAATATTGTTATAAGCATAACAGATTTCAGTATTTGTAAGTTTAAAGAAAAATGTAATTTTTAAAAAACTTATATGTTGTTTCATATCTACCATTTAAATATCAATATACAGAGAACTAGAAGTCACTGAAGATGGCTTCTAGATCTATTAGCCAGTTGAGCTATTATGACCTGAGATAGAAGTAAAATATTGAACATCTTCAAGAAGTAGATGGGAGGCAAAAAAACCCTTATTCTATTTAATCCACACATGTGTTGCAGCAATAGATGCAGCAGTGCTTGGGCTTGGCCAGTGCATTTCAAGAAAGTTTTAAAGAGCAAGACAAATTCCAAATCAACAGTTAAATAGAAATTATAACATTTCATGAAATGAAAGTCAGAGTAATTACAGGTTTACTACAAATTCTAGAACACTAGGTTAAAGTCCCTGTTTCTCATTTTGGTCCTCTTAGGAACTTAAACTGGTTCATTTGTGAAAAATGATAATTCTCTGAAAAAGAGATAATGCTGATAATCACTACATTTGTTAAGAAATTCCAATTTGTCAAGTGCCAGTCAATTTCTTCAAATATATTAACCCATTTAATCCTCACATCAATCAAGTTACAATGGACTTATATATTACAAATCTTATGAATTTTGGGATATTATAAAATTTTTGAAGGACTGTTGAAAGTGCTTATAAAAGAGAGCTCCACATGAAGATGTTTAAAAAGATTATGACAACGTGCAAGAAGAAACTTGAACTGGACTCTACAGACATGAAGGAGATTACTGATCATTGAGAATGATGACGGTGACAGAAGTTAAAGTTACATACCATCAGGAGATAGGCAAAAGAGAGAACAAGAAATGAGGATTACAAAAGGTACTATGTTAGTGATGGAAAAGAGGAAGAAAGTAACTAATACGACCTTTTAAAATGAAGGAAACGGTCCAATGTGGTGTATTTTATCAAGGGTATGTATTGGTGTAAGGGATAAGATTACTTCTGCCTCCATATAGTCTGTCATGCTGTATTCATATGGGGCAAGATAAAAAGGTGAACCAGCTAATTTCTATAAAAGCCTAGGTTATGAACAATTGAAGGAAAAAGAAAAAAATTTGTCCTTGTTTGTTTAAGAAATGTCTCTTTTATCTTAGACTAGAAAAACACATTTTTATTGAAATAGCATCTTCAGGTGTTTTTTTTTGTATTTTCCTTCCTGTCTTTGGATAAAATTTAAGGCGTTAAGCTAAATGGTCACCTGGACTGCCTGCCTTATCAAACTATTTTTCATATTTATGACCTCAGGGGATATTGGGTCCAGGTCTCTAGGAAGACACATACACAATCAAAATGCTCCCCTTTCTAGTCTTCCATGACTGCAGGGGATTTGGAATACAGGACCTTAGGGAAGTAAAGCACAAGTCTTAAGATTCTAAGAAGTCATCCTAGTTCCCTTACAGATCATTTCAGATTGAAAATACATATTGACAGTGTTGAAAATATATCAACAGCAGGCGTATTTTCTATTTCACTGTGTCACTGTTTCTAATAGGGTCCTTGAGGGCCTATTTGAAGAGCGTATTGAAGAGGAACTATAGAGTTGGGCACATTTGATATATCTTCTGCCTCTTCCTTGACCTTGACTTCTTCAATGGCCAGGTAGTTATTTCTTCAAAATTCTCTTTCACTTTCTCTTTACTTTCTTCTCACTTTGTACTAAAGAAAAGTGTGGGTGTGGATGATCACTAAGAAGTTGTGCAATAGTTCAACACTGGTAGCTTTTGGGATTGGGGTAGAGGAGAGATACCCCTTCTGGTGATAGCTTTGGTCCAGATTACTGTTTCCTTATTGACTCATCATTCCTCCTTTTCTTTTGTCCAGCTCTTTCAAATTTAGACTTCCTTCAATTTTAAAGCCAAACATCACAATTGTGACTGAGTTCTTCTTTGAAGGTTTCTCCAACTTTGGATGGCAACACAGGCTTATATTCTTTATTGTCTTTCTAACGTTGTACCTACTAACTCTCTCTGGCAATGTCATCATTATAACCATCATACGCCTGAATCGTCACCTTCATACTCCTATGTACTTCTTCCTGAGCATTTTGTCCATATCTGAGACCTGCTACACTGTGGCCATTATCCCTCGAATGCTGTCTGGTCTCTTGAATCCTCATCAAAGTATTGCCTTCCAAGAATGTGCCACCCAGCTCTTCTTCTACCTCACCTTTGGCATCAACAACTGTTACCTGCTCACAGTCATGGGGTATGACCGCTATGTGGCCATCTGCAACC
Organism: Elephantulus edwardii; assembly: GCF_000299155.1. NCBI lineage: Eukaryota > Metazoa > Chordata > Mammalia > Macroscelidea > Macroscelididae > Elephantulus > Elephantulus edwardii. The sequence continues at coordinate 3,898,852 of NW_006399918.1, forward strand.
CCCTACGATATTCTGTCATCATGGGTAAGAGATCTTGCGTCTATCTGGCATCTGGGTCACTGGGAATTGGCCTGAGTATGGCCATTATCCAGGTAACATCTGTATTTGGCCTGCCTTTCTGTGACGCTTTTGTTATCTCACACTTCTACTGTGATGTGCGACCCCTGCTGAAACTGGCTTGTGCAGACACCACTGCCAATGAGATTGTTAACTTTGTGGTCAGTGTCTGTGTTCTTGTTGTACCCATGGGCCTGATCTTCATTTCCTATGTCCTCATCATCTCTACCATCCTTAAGATTGCTTCAGCTGAAGGTAGAAAAAAGGCTTTTGCCACCTGTGCCTCTCACCTCACAGTGGTCATTATTCATTATGGTTGTACCTCCATTATCTACCTCCAGCCCAAGTCCCAGAGTTCCCCGGAGCGGGACAGACTCATTTCAGTGACATACACTGTCATCACTCCCCTGCTGAACCCTGTGGTCTACAGCCTGAGGAACAAGGAGGTCAAAGATGCTCTGCTCCGAGCCATGGGAAGAAAGCCCCTCACACCTTAGTGATGAACCTTTTTTCCAAGATGTTTTCTTTGAGCTTATAAACATTAATTTTAATGCTATCTTAAGAATGGCTTTAAACTATGAGAAGATGATGGATAGATTAAGTTGAATCAGATGGTACAAAAAGAAGATTCCATTTGAGTTAATCATGGTTCTCTAGGTCCTATTCCAGAAACGTTATAAAATGCTGGGAATGTATTTTAGAGTATGGAGGAAGATTCACATGCCTGGGCATGTCTTCCTGTGCACATTCACACACATAGACACACAGTTACACACACTTAGGATATTCTGAGTTATATACAACCCAATTAAGATAAAAAGCTCAATGTTGTTGTTGTTTTTAGGTGTCAATGAATCACCTGTGACTCATAGCGACGCTATGCACAATAGCTCTGAACTTTATGTTGAATCAGTCTCACCAACTCTGACACACCTACTCCCATTATCCCAGTTACTGTGTCAAACCACCTCATCTCAAGTCTTCCTCTCCTGTGCTGTCCCTTTATCCTTTCAAACATTATATCCTTCTCTAGGGACTTGTCCCTCCTGGCCACACACCCAAAGTATGAGAGATGTATCTTCAAATCCTTGCCTCCAAGAGCAGCCTGGTTTTACCCTCTCCAGGATATACCTGTGTATTCTCTTGGCAGTCCATATTATGTTGACTATTATTCTTCAGCACCACAGCACAAAGGCCATCAATCCTTGTATTATCTTTGGTCACTGTCCAGCTCTCTGATGCATAGCAAGTAATTACAGAAACCCTTGTCAGAATCAGGCATTCTCCAGGCTGACATCGTTGCTCATCAGCACTTCTGAGAGTTCCCTAATAGCAGCTTTCAACCAAGACCTGAGAAAGTCAAAATTGTTAACAACCTCAGGTTTACCCCCCATCTATTATGGTGCTGCCAATTGGTCCAGGGGTGAGAATCTTTTTCTTCTTGACATGGAAATTCATTCCATACTGAAGACTGGAGTCCTTGACCTACTGCAGCAAACAGTTCAGGTCCTCAGTTTCTGGGAGCAAGGTTGTGTCATCTATATAACATAGGTCGTTGAGGAGTCTTCCTTCAATCCTGAAGCCACATTACTCCTTATAGAGTCCAGCCTCCTGAATGATCTGTTCCATATATGGATTGAAAAGGATATGGAGACAGGATGAATCTCTGATGTACTCCTTTCCTGACATTGAACATGCAGTGTTTCCTTGCTCAGTTCTACCTTTTGATCCAAGTATACAGTTCAAATGAGCAATGTCTAGTTGTAAAGTGTTCTGGGATTCCCATTCATCTCAAGGTTAGCTACAGTCTGTTGTGATCCACAAAGTCGAATGTCTTTGCATAGTCAGTGAAAAGATGTTTCTATTGTACTCTTTGCTTTTAGTCAAGGTCCATCTGATGTTGGCAGTAATGTCTCTCGTACCATCACCTCTTCTAAACCTGGCCTGTGTCTCTCTGATATAAATAACTAATTCAAAAAAAGAGGAGTTGGAAACCACCTCAGAGAAACTTTTTTCCCTTCTATTATGGATTTAGGAGAATCTGTGCTGCTTTTAAAGAAGTGAGGAAATAAAGTTATATATCCTTTCCTTTTCTATGGGCATTTAAGATTTCTTGTAAGTTGATATTATCACTTGTTAGTATCTCACTGATTTTTGGTAGGCCTAGTCCATAGGGAGGGGGCTCTGGTGGCCAAGTGGTAAGAAATTATGACGTCAATTCAAAGGCATTTATGTGGTTCTAATCTGCTAGATGCTCTGTGGTTCTGTGAGAGAAAGATGAGCCAACTCCTCCCATGTGATTAGCTGCCTCTGAAAACCCCGTGGAGTGTCAGCTTTTCTAACTTGATGGTACACAACAACAACAGTCCATAGGGAGTTGAGCTACTAACCCAAACCCAATCATGTCTGGAGACTCAAAGCTACCAGTGGTTCAGCAGGGTAAAGATAAGCAATCTTTTCCTATAGGTTTACAACCTCAGAAAGTCAGTGGAGTGAATTGCTGGTTTGCACACGTTTTGAGGAGTCAGAACTACCCTACCAGATCCTTCCCAGAGATAAGGAGTGTCAATGTAGGAAAGTAACAATGCAAACTCCTGAGAAGACAAAGGTGAATTTTCCATAGTCCCTAATATCTCAGTTTAAAAACCTCAGATTGTAAAGGAGAGAATGCCAAAATGAAGTCCAACACTTTTCCATCAGTAGGGAAAGTGAGGATGGAGATGGGAGAGGATCCAACAAGAGTTAATTATTTTTACAGAGTAAGCTGAATATACCTGCAAGAATTAGAAACATAAGTAATTCAACCACAGTTTCTAAAGCTATTTATTAATAAACAAAACTTTGAGGTTTGCATAAAAATTAATATGTTTCCTAAGCAAGAGGTAATTTTCACAGATTTCTCCTGGATTACCACTAATGTTAACGCTCAGGTAAAAAAAAAAAAATTAGGTCTGAGCTCTTCATTCTCAACTCCAGACATCAACATCATCATGGAAGGTGGAAGTGTATACTCCAGTATAAGCGAAGACTCTCACTAGTATCCCTGGTCCTCTTCCACTCCCGGGAATGAATATATCCGGAGTTTCAAAGGCAGCTCTTGTGGCTAGAATCCACATTGGCTACATTCATATCATTTGTAAGAATGTCATGAAATCTGTTGAATATTGAAGGTTGTGTAAGTTATTAGTGGAAAGTAAATCCTCTAGGTCAAGTTAACACGAAAAAAAACCCAAACAAAATACTGGCATATGAAGCCTGCCCAAAGAGTTCAGATTTCTAGAAATGATACAGATTTTTTTTAATGTTCCTTTGTGATTCACTTTACTTTAGGTAAAGGTCTGATGGACAATTTCAAACTCTTTCTTACCTTAAGTTATATAATAACTGCTTACTATGTTGGACTCCATGAAGACGAATGTAGTGTAGAAAATTGATGAGAAGACTCATGGAAAGTCTTCATTATGCAGATAACACAATCTTGCTTGCTGAAAATGAAGAGGACCTGAGGATCTTCCTGCAGAAGGTTAAGCAATACAACCTTCATCTCAACATAAAAAACAAACCCAAACCCACAAAACAGAAGGACTTACCACTGGACCAGTAGACAACATGATAGATGGAGAAAAGATTGAAACTGTCAACAGCTTTATCTTACTTGGATCCACAGTCAATGTACTTGTACCAAAAATCAGGAGATCAGGAAATGTATTGCACTGGAAAAGTCTGTAGTCAAGAATCTCTCTAAATTATTGAGGAGCAATTAATGTAAATTTGAGGGATAAGGGGCACCTGATTCAGGCCCTGGTCTTGTCAGTCACTTTGTTACACATCTGATAATTGGACAATGAATAGGATGACAGAAGAATTAATACTTTTGAGCTGTGGTGTTTGAGAAAAATGCTGAATATTCCATGGACTACTGAAAGAACCAACAGCTAGGGCTTGAAAAAAGTGTAGCGAGAATGATCCTTGGAGGCAAAGATGATAAAGCTTCATCTCACATACTTGGGCATGCTACTAAGAGAGGCTATTCCTTGGAAAGGGGACATCATGCTTGGGAAGGAAGAAGGACAAGGAAAAAGAGGAAGATATGCAGCCAGGAAAATTGACACTGTGACTGCAGCCATGGGTTTGAATGTGCCAGAGATTGTTAGGATAGCATAGGATAGGACAGGGTGCAAATCTATTGTTCATAGTGTCACCATGAGTTATACTCAATTTGACGGCATCTAACAACAATAACAACAACATGCTGCACCACCTAGATTGTGCCCCTTTAAGACCAAGACACTTATTCCACCAGATGCCAGGAGCATTTTAGAATGACAGGGTTGCACAATTTGGTGGGTGAAAGGAGGAGGTGAAAAAAGTGAGAAGGATCTGGCAGGGACCTGAAAAGATAGGGTAATGATGGACAAGATCCAATGGTGATTAATTTAATAAAACATAATTCATGTGAAAGATTGTATGAAACACAATGTAAATGAAGAATAGTTTGAAATACATTTACATAAACTTTATAGGAATACCAATTGACATATTTCAACAAACAGATGCTGCCCTGGATGTGCTCACCAAGTCATGCCAAAAAATCTGGAAGACAACCTACTGGCATACTAACTGCAAGAGATCTATATTTGTTCCCATTCAAAATAAAGGTGACCTGACAGAGTGTGGAACTTCTCAAACAATACCATTGATATCATATGCAAATAAGATTCTGCTGAAGATTATCCAAAAAAACAACAGGAACAGCACATCAACATAGAACTGTCTAAAGTGCAGACTGGGTTTAGAAGAGGCTGTGGTACTCACTAATGTTAGATAGATCTTAGCTAAAAGCAGGGAGCACCAGAGGAGTGTCTATCTGTGTTTCATTGACTGTGCAAAGGCATTTGACTGTGTGGATTGCAACAAATTGTGGCTGAGAAGAATGGGAATCCCGAACATTTGATTGTGCTTACGTGAAGCCTATATTTGGACCAGGAGGCAGTGGTCAGAATAGAGCAAGGAAATACTGCATGGCCCAAAATTGGGCAGGCTGTACACCAGGGATGTGTCTTATCTCCACACCTTTTCAATCTTTATGCAGAACAGATTATCTGGGATAACCCTCTATGAGGAGAAATGTGGCATCAGGATTGGAGGAAGACTCATCATCAATCTGTGTTATGCATATGACATAACCCTGCTTGCTGAAACTGAAGAGGACCTGAGGCACTCGCCTCCAATATGGATTGAAGCTCAACATCAAGAAAACAAAGATTCTTACCATTAGCTGATTGACAGGAATCATGATAGATTGTGAAAAGATTGAGATTGTTAACAGCTTTAGTTTAGTTGGTTCCACAATCAACACCCCTGGTATCAGCAGCTAGGAAATTAAAAGATTAATTGCATTGAGAAAGTCTGCTGTCAGAGACCTCTCCAAAGTACTGAAGAGCAAAGATGTCAGTCTGGAGACTAAGGTGCACCTGGTGCAGGCCATCATCTTTGCAATTACTTGCTATGCATCAGAAAGCTGGACAATGACTATGGGTGATAGAAGGAGAGAAAGCTGGACAATGACTATGGGTTATATAAGGAGAATAGATGCCTTTGTGCTGTGGTGCTGGAGAAGATAATTGAATATACCACGGAGTGGTTGAAGAACAAACAGGTTCATCCTAGAGATGGTGAGATCTAGCTGCTCCTTGGAGGCAAGGATTCTGAAGCTTTGTCTGACATACTTTGGACATGTTGCAAAAAGGGACCAATCCTTGGAGAGGGACATCATGCTTGGGAGGGTGGGGGGACAGTGCAAGAGAAGAAGACCCTCAATGAGATGAATTCATTTAGTGACTGTGGTAATGGGGGATGGTGTATCAGAGACTAAGATTGTCACAGGATAGAGCAGCATTTAGAGCTGTTGTACTTAATAAGGTCACAATGAGTTGCAGGCTCCTTGACAGAACATGACAACAACAACAACAAGCAAACCAATATAAACACACATGTTGTTGTTGTTTAATGCCGTCGAGTCGTAGACGACTCATAGCGACCCTATGAACAAACAGCCTGAGCACTGTTTGTACATAGAGTTTCCAGAGGCAAGCCATTTTGGAAGTGGATGCCGCTCCTGCTTTCAGGCTTGATTTAGTCGGGAAGCTCCAGCCAACACTGTCCACCATGGGTCCCCATTAACACACACACACACACACACACACACACACACACTATTTTTAGCAAAGTATTTCTAAAATATTATCATTTCAGCAATATAATGAATATTAAAATTATCCATAGAACAGTTTACTTTTTCACATTAAGCTTTGGAAATCCAGTGTGTATTTTTACTTACAACATAATTCCATTCAGACTAGCCATACTTAAAGAGCTCATTAACCACATGTGGCTTGCAGCTGCCATATTAGGCAGCATAGATCTAAGGTGTGACTCCCATATATAGTTATATCCTAGACAAGTGGAAGTCATTTCCATGTTTGGGATATAATTGTAGAGAATCTAAATCTGTAATAATATCTAACTCTTCATCATCAAATGGTCCTATAACAGAGAGACCATAAGTGGATCACTTTAATAAAAAAATGTATTCACTAACAATATTTTTGTTGTTGGGTGCAGTCTAGTATGACTCATAGTGAACAACATATCTGAACCCTATCCTATCCTGTGTCATCCTCACAATCCCTGACATACTTGAGCCAATTGCTGCAGTCACTGTGTCAATCCATCTGGTTAAGGGTTTTCCAATGAATACTCTCTCTTAGCAACATGCCCAAAATATGTGAGTTGAAACTTCATCAACTTTGCCTCCAAGAAGCCCTCTGGCTGTACCTTCCCCAAGATATAGTTGTTGGTTCTTTTGGCATTCTATGGAATATTCAGTACTCTTCTTCAACATGTCAGTTCAAAGCACCCATTTTCCTCAGATTATCCTTGTTCTTTGTCCATCTCTGAGCAGCATGTTGTTGTTGTTATGTAGAGTTATTTGCCACTCATAGTGACCCTTTGTACATTAACTCTGAAACCTCTTCTATCCTGAGCCAATCCCATCATCTCTGACAGATCTTACCTCATTTCTCCAGCCACCGATTCATCTATCTCATCCTGAATCTTCTCCTGTGCTGTCCATCCACCCTTCCAAGCATGATGTCCCTTTCTAAGGTCTGGTTCTTCCAGGCCATATGTCCAAACTATATGATATGGAGTTTTAAAATCCTTGCCTCCAGGGAGTAGCCTCCTTTCACCCTCTCTAGGACAGACTTTTTGTTTATCTGGTGGTCTACAGTATGTCCAATACTCTTCTCCAGCACCACAACTCAAAGGCATTGATCCTTCTTTTATCATCCTTAGTTATTGTCCAGCTCTCTGATGCATAGCAAGTCATTATGATGATCATGGCCTGCATCTCATGCATCCTAGTCTCCAGACTGACATTGTTACTCTTCAGTACTCTAAAGAGGTCCCCGACAGCAGACTTTCCCAATGCAATTTATCTTTTGATTTCCTGACTGCTATGTTATGCAGATGACACAACCTTGCTTGCTGAAAGTGAGAAAAACTTGAAGCACTTGTTGTAGAAGATTAGGGAGTGCAGCCTTCAGTATGGATTGCATCTCAATGTCAAGAAGACAAAGATTCTTACCACTGAACTGGTAGGCAACATCATGATGGATGGAGAGGAGACTGAAACTGTCAACAGCTTTATCTTACTTGGATCCACAATTAACACCCTTCTTACCAGCAGTCAGGAATTAAGGAGACACATTGGCAGTTAGGGGAGATATTGGCAGGAGATACTGGCAGTTAGGGGACTCTTCAAATCATTGAAAAGTAATGATGTCAGTGTGAGGACTAAGGTGCATCTGATTCAGTCCATGGTCTTCCCAATTACTAGCTGTGCATCTGAGAGCTGAACAATGAATAAGGATGACAGGGAAAAAAATGTCGCTTTTTAGCTATGTTGTTGGAGAAGGACACAGAACATTCATGGACAGCCAAAAGAACAAAAAGATAAACCTTGGAGAGGGTGCAGCTGGAGTGCTTTTTGGAGGCAAGAATGATGATGAAGCTCTGCCTCACATGCTCTGGGCATGTTGTTAAGAGGGGCTTTTCCTTGAAGAGGGCCATGATGCTGGGAAGTGTGGAAGATCAGTGAAGGAGGAGAAGCCTTAACCATGTGTATTTACATGGTGACTGTGCAACAGGCTCTTGTGTGTCAGGAAGTGTGAGGATGGTGCAGGATAGGACAGAGTTTAGATCTTTTGTTCATAGGGTCACTATGAGTCGTACTCAACTGAATGGCACCTAACAACAACAACAAAGACAGTGCCAAGAGTGTTGATTGTGGAACCAAGCAAGTTGAAATTATCAACAATCTCAATCTTTTCTCCACCATGAAGTTGTCAATTGGCCCAGAGGTGAGAATCATTGTTTTCTTGATGTTGAGCTCCTATAGTCTTTGACATTAAAAAAAACCCAAATTATTATTAATTTTAATGAAAATTTACAGAGACTTTGGATTTCTATTCATTCATTATTGCACTTTTCTCCCTGCCCACCCCTCCCCCCAGTTCACTCTTCTCTTTTAAAAGTAAAAGAAAAACTTTCAATGTTATGCAATTCCTTCCCCCAAGTCCACTCCACTATGCAGCCTTCATTCTGGACTCCTGTTATGACAATAATGTCTAATCGCATATCACTTTTAAACAGTTCTCTCTCACATCTGTTTCAATGAAGTATACATCATTTAGTCCTTGACCTTTTGCAGCAAAAACCTTGTGCTCTCTTCAATTTCAGCAAGCAAGGTTGTATCACCTGCATAATGCAGGTGTTGATGACTTTTTCTCTAATCCTGATGCCACATTCCTCCTCAGAAAGTCCAGCCTCCGGAATGATCTGTTCTGCATATAGATTGACAACATATGGAGATAGAATATATCCTTGAGGCACACATTTTCTGATCCTGAACTGTACAATGTTTTGCTCCTCTGTTTTGACTACTGCTTTCTGGTCCAAGTATAGGTTTCACATGAGCACAATTAAGTGTTCTGGATCCCCATTTTTATCAAGTTTAACCATAATTTGCTGTGATCCACATAGTCAAATGCCTTCTGAATCAAACACACTTTAGTCCTCAAACGGACTTCTTTGCTCCTTTGTCCTTTGGAGAGGTCCTTAACTGCAGACTTTCCCAGTGAAATATATTTCCTGATCTCCTGACTGCTGGTACCAAGTGTATCAATTGTGGATCCAAGTAAAATGAAGTCATCAACTATCTCAGTCTTTTCTCCATCTAATTTGATGCCACCTGTAGGTCCAGTGGTGAGTATTCCTGTCTTCCTAATGTTGAGACCCAATCGATGTTGAAGACTTCAATGTTTGACTTTCTACAGCAAATGTTTCAAGTGTTTCACTTTCAACAGGCAAGGTTGTGTCATCTACATTACGAAGGTTGTTGATGAGCCTTCTTCACAGAGTCCAGCTTCTCAAATAATCTGCTCAGTATGCAGATAGAATGGGTAGGGGTACATCTTCTGTGTAGCAGCTCTAGGCAAAGACATTCTATGTTCATTCTGGAAGAAAGACCTTGTTTTGTTTAGAATCTGTAAGTCTGGCGTTTCCTCTAAATTCCTGTGTGCCTTGACCAGAGGGCTAGGTACCAAAAGATGTACTCTCATCTTGGCAATTCTTTTCTTGTTTTTTTTTTTTAAATTTTATTTTATACTGGTTTACATACAAAGTTTATAAAGTTCATATACCTTGTTTTTCACATCAGACCTTTCCCTTTTCTTTACCAATCCCTCCCTCCATCCATCAAATTGTGCAACTCAATGTTCATTAAGCGCCCCTCTTTGGATCCTCGTATATACTCTGAAATAAAGATCCTATACTGTACTTATCTTTATGAGACTGACTTAGTTCACTTAGCATAATGTTCTCCAGTTCTTCCCAAATTAGAAAGTAGTTTACAAAATAATAGCTCCTGCATGCTGCATAGTACTCCATTGTGTGAATGTACCATAATTTCTCAATCCATTCTACTGTGGTTGGGCATTTGGGTTGTTTCCAGGTTCTTGTTACGATGAATAATGCTGCTATGAACATTGGTGTACAAGTCTCCATTTTTGCATCAGTTCTCACTTCTTCAGTGTATATCCTGAGCAGTTTAATATCTGGGTCATGTGGAATTTTTATGTTTAAACTGCCTTACACAGTGGTTCTATCATTTTACAATCCCACCAACAATGTATAAGAGTTCCTATCTCATCGCATCCTCTCGAGCATTTTTTACTTGATGCCCTGCTAAACTTTGTCACTGCTACTGGGATAAGATGGTATCTTATTATCTGGCAATTCTTTCTTGGTGGTAGTGAAATGCCCTTAGATTACTTTCCTTCTTCTTTATTTCTATTGAAATAAATCTGTTTAGGTCACATGTTACAGACCACACCCTAGGGAAACTGCCTGTACATAGGATTAGGACTGTAATGAGATTGAAGGGTGTTGCATCTCATACTTATTTCTTTACAACTATTTTGTTTACCAGATCATAGAGGATCATTAGATAACTTCAGTATTCTAGTATTTTAAACTTTTTTCTTGGGAAGGGAGCTGATTCAAGAGGAAAAATTTCTCTGTCTTGGTTCTAAAGGAAAGTCCATGTTTCTTTCAGAATCTATATGCTCAACATTCCTCGTAGTTCTCTGCATATTTTGGCCTTCCCTGTGCTCAAGGAGTTACCCAGCACAAGGATATAGATTCAAACAGACACACTCTACTTTTGGCAAAATTTTCTCAATGACACTGAAGTGATCCCTCTCTTCAGTGTGACTTCCTCTTGTGAGATAAGTTGTTGCAGTCCACACCCTAAAGAAACTCCTCTTTTGCTGATTATGGATATGATGCGATGAAGAGGTGTTGTTCATGGAAGATAATTATATAGCTTCCACATTATGCCATTATATTCATGTGTTTTTAGAGAAAACTCGGCTCATGATAGTTCCCAATGACCACTTCTTCTCCTTCTTGCTTGCCTTTCTGAAGAATAGCAAATTTAAGTGAACTAAAATATTTTACAAACTTTGTTGACATAGTATTTTTAATGTTCAACTAAATTCAGCCAATCAGTCCATGTGTATAAGATTTAGAGACTGAAAGTAAACTAGAGACTCCTTACTATAATTCTCTTCACTCCCCTTCCACTGTTGTATTGAGGACATCTGCTGTCAAGGACCGTTCCAAAGAGCAATGATGTCAGTTTAAGGACTACGGTGTATCTGATACACGTGTTGGTATTTTCAGTTGCTTCCTATGCAAATGAAATTTGGATAATGAATAGGGAAGACCAAAAATAATTAATGTCTTTGAATTTTTGTATTAGTGAAAAGTACTGAACATGCCATAGACTGCCCAAAGAAAACCCCCACAAAGCTATCTTGAAGGAAGTGCAACCAGAATGCTCGTTAGAGGCAAGGGTGGTGAGACTACATCTCATGTGAATTGGGCATATTTTTTTAGGAGGACACCAGTTATTGCAGAGAGCCATAATGCTGAAAAACACAGTTGTCATATGCCATCAAGTTGAATACAAAGCATAACAGCCCTATGAACAATGGATCTGAACTCTGCCCTATTCTGTGCCACTGTCATCAGCTCTGATATATTTGAGCCATGTCAGGTGTCAATAACTCCGGTAGAGTGTCTTCCTCTCTTGCATTGACCCTTTATCTTTCCAAGCATGATATCACTTTTCAAGCACTGGCTCCTCCTAACAACATGTCCAAAATATTTGAAATGAAACTTTATCATCTTTACCTACTAGGAGGACCCTGGCTATACATTCTCCAAGACAATTTTTTATTCTTTTGACAGTCTATGGGACATCCAATACTCTTCTCCAACATAACAACTCAAAGGCATTAATTTTTATCTGTCATCCATATTGTCCAACTTTCAGATGTATAGGAAGTAATTGAAAAGAGTATGATGCACCTTAGTTTTCAAACTGACATCCTTTAACTCTTTAGCACTTTGGAGGGGTTCTTGAGAGCAGATTTTCCCAATTAAATCTATCTTTTCATTTCTTGATTGCTGACACCTGCAAGATGAAATCCTTGGTAACGTCAATCTTTTCTCCGTCTCTCATCATGTTGCCTATTGATCCAGTAGCGAGGAATTTTCTTTTCATGCTTATGAGGTTATCCAAGTTGCAGGCGGTAGAGGGGAAAAGTCCACAAAAGAACGGGAAGAAGATTGGCAACAAGATGAACTGACACAGTGACTATGATAGGCCTGACAGAGATCATGAGACTGGTGCAGGATCGGGCAAGATTCAGATCTATTTCTCTGAAGGTTTCTATGAGTAGTAGTTGACTAGCACTAACAACTTACCACTGACAGGTACCAAGAACGATTTTCAAGCAAGAAGCATTAAAAAGAGGTGACATATTCTAGTCTCTACCTGGTTGTTGAAAAGCAAGGCTATGGGTATCCACTCTGAGGGAACAAATCAGAGCGGAAGCTGGTGACTCTGAAGATGGCAACAATACAATTTTTGCCTTTTTGTCTCTCCTTAATCATGTGGGTTGCATTGTTGTGGGTTTCTTATAATGGCTGGAGTGGTGTATGTTCTGGAACAATCTGAGTCCTAATTATAAAACAAATGGGCATTCTTTTCATAACTCAGCTCTGTAGTGTGAATGCAAGACTTCTTCTTGAATGCTCGAGCTAGATTCTGTTTTGGTTTTTTTGGTTGGGTTTTTTTTTTGTTTTATTTAAATTTATTATTAATTTCAGTAAAAATTTACAGAGACTTTGGATTTCCATTCATTCATTCATTGTTGCACTTTTCTCCCCTTCCAGCCCTCCCTGCTAGTACACTATCCTCTTGGGAAAGTAAAATAAAAATTCTTTCATTGTTTTACAAACCCTCCCCCAGGTCCACTCCACTGTTCAGCCTTCGCTCTGGACTCCTATCATGACAAAAATAACTAATCACATATCCCTTTTAAACAGTTTTCTACCTCATGTTTCAATGAAGTATACATTATTGAACCCAGCTTTCTCAACCTCCCCTCAAACCCAATGTCAGTATTTGTCCTTTTGTGACTGAAATACTTCACTCAGCATAATGTCCACCAGGCTCACACATTTTTAATAATATTGCATTAATTCATTGTTTCTCAATGCAGCATAGTATTCCATTGTGTGACTATACCACAGCTTTTCTATCCGTTTATTGATGGGCACTTAGGTTGTTGCCAACTCCTTGCTATTGTGAACAAAGCTTCAATAAACATGGGTGTGCATGTGGGTTTCTTATAATGGCTGGAGTGGTGTATGTTCTGGAAAAATCTGAGTCCTAATTATAAAACAAATGGGCATTCCTTTCATAACTCAGCTCTGTAGTGTGAATGCAAGAGTTCTTCTTGAATGCTCGAGCTAGATTCTGTTTTTTCATCACTTCACATGGTTCAATGGGCCACTCCCCTGGGGTATCATCACATTGATCTTCACATCAGTGACATCATTCTGATAGAGAAGAATTGAAAATAAGTGGATAGCCAATTTGAGAGCTTGAAAAGATATATACATCCCAGAGAGAGTAAATATATTCTGAAGATGCAGAAATTTGTTACTTCCACTTTAAAGATCCAATAGTCAGAGATATGCTATGATATCTTCCCCAATGTAAACAAAATAGCTGGTTGTGTGTGTGTTCTGAGGGTAATATCACTTATATAGTGAGATCATAGTTATCTATACTACATTGCTAAAAATATCATCTCATTTTGTCAGGTATTCTTACAAATATTTTCTTCTAACTGAAATTACTATATATGCCCTCACTCCCCACCCCTGACCTCAGTGTTTCGCTCTCTGGGGAAGAAGAGTCCTTAATCTCTCCATTTATAACTGGAGACAAGCAATGTATTGGGGTTCTCAACTGCCAAGGGAAAAAATATGCATTTCTGCCCCCAGGGAACACTGCCATTTTCTGAGTAGAAGTCTGAAGCTGCTGATGCTTCATAAAATAAGATAGATAAATCTCAGTGCCACATTGCGAAAGGGCATACTCAGCAGAGTGTTCATTAATTCATCATTTAGTGAGCACCTGTTTACGTGTCCAGTGGTAGCAATAATAATGGCAAGATCGCTAAAATCCAAATCTTCAACCAGCTGTCTCCTGCTGTGGATTCCTAATGAAGTATATTTAGCACAGATGACAGTACAGGAAATGCATAGATTTCTCCCAGAATAAAATATGGTGTCTTCCTAATGACCTAGATGGTTCACATATGTGGCCTAACATGGCCTTTTGACCAGTGTAATTTAGGGCTGAGACTTCTCAGCATGACTTCTTTGCCTTTTTTCCACCAGATCTACCCCAGGAATTTGACCAGCTGGATCTTTTAATAACATTGTAACAATGAGGGCATAAATAAAATCCCAAGAGTAAGAGTCTCTGAAGCCCACAGTGGAGTTGACTAAAGGAACTCACTTCAGGTTGCCCTTAATGCCAACTCTCATATTGTTGGTCTTTTCTAGTATAGAGATGCTTCAAAGTCAGATAAAGGAAGGAGTTATTGCTGCACTAACTCCATTTGAAATTAAAGAAAGGACAAAAATCAATAATACCGACTGATTAACTTCTTGACAAGATATATCTCACCTCTTTGAGCCACTTGAGAACTATACCTACTTTTCCTCCCCTTCTTTGCCTAACATTAACAAACATAGCTGCCCAAGAAACATAAGAATTTATTTTGTCTTATTCTAAAGCAGCTAATCTCTTTTGTCTTTAAATGTTTATGCTGCTCTTCACAACCTGTCTTAAAATTAATGGTAACTATGGAACAAATTATCAGGAAATTGATATTATGTAAAGCCCAACATGTTCCATATCTAAGTGTAATAGAAGTTCAACTGGTATGCTTGCCATTGTTGTCTAGATAAACTGA
Organism: Elephantulus edwardii; assembly: GCF_000299155.1. Taxonomy (NCBI): domain Eukaryota; kingdom Metazoa; phylum Chordata; class Mammalia; order Macroscelidea; family Macroscelididae; genus Elephantulus; species Elephantulus edwardii. Next base: position 3,913,875 of record NW_006399918.1, read on the forward strand.
AAAGTTGCCTGCACTTACAAGCATCACTCACTTAGAAATTGTAGTTTCTTTCTCTCCTTTGCTCTCATGATAACTTCCTATTTCTGAAATTGTGATTTCCTGTCATTGCTGAAACAATAAACACTTTGAGAGCATGGTAATGAACTCTCGGAAAATCTTTATCCACTTCACAATTGGATGAATTATCCTCTTTCTCTCATCAAGTCTATTACTTGCTCAAAACCCAATGTAGCACTATACACTTTAAAACAATTCCTTTGAGTGTAAAATAATATATAATTTGAAATGTGTTCTGAGATCCTCAAACAACCTTGTAAAATGGGCATAGCAGGAACTATTAACTTCATGTTAGAGAGGAAAAACGTGGTACAGTATTTTTTCGTGGATTTGCCAAACTCAATTTTTCTAATACAATTTTTATTTTATACTGATTTACTTACAAAGTTTGCATACATTGTTTTTCACAGCAGATCTTTCCTCTTTGCTTTACCAAAATTTTTTATCTTCACTAGAAATTGTCTCTACTCCCCATAAACATGGTCCAGCCCTCATGATGTTTCTTCATATGTGTCCTTATATTTAGTCTAACCTGCCCAGATTAAGGTTTCTCTGATCCAAATCTGAGCACTCTGAATCCCTTACAAAAGAATATGAAATAGTGATAGAGATTGGCAAAAGCGAAGTAAGGCAGAAAGTGACGTAACAGAAAACAATATGAAGTGTTGGGGAACAATGAAAAGAAATTCCTGTAGGTGAGACAGTAACATAGAAATTTGAGACCTGATATACATAAAAGTGGACAATCAGGAAAAAAAAAGAAAAGAGAAAAATTACATATTTTAAAAGGATAAATAAATAAAGAATGCTGAAACTTCTCCCAATTCTGAGATCTAGTTATTTCCTGAGGCCTAACTACATTCTCTTCCTCGTGTTTTATGAGCTACTGCTATAACTCACAATAAACCTTTTCCTCCCTTTGGCTCCTGTAATTGCAACCAAAATGGAAAATAAAATCCAAAGTGATTAAAATTAAGATAATATTGTCTGGTAACAGTTGACAATTATAAAACGAAAACCTAGGCCATTGATTTCTAGTCAATTTATCATGATAGCTGTCAAAGAATCTAAGATACACATCCTCCTCACCAAGGTCCCACTCCATAATTTATTTCAGAACTAGAAAATGCTTTTCTTGCATAAAATAACATGTTTCAAATAAAGACTGTAAGAAAAAATACTAAGACTTTTCTTTAACATAACCTTTTAAAAATGATTGAGTATATATTAATCTATTCTAAAGATTAATTTCTTATGCATATTTTGTTATAGGAATGTCTATCTGTGTTTCATTGATTATGCAAAGGCATTTGACTGCATGGATCACAACAAATTGTGGCTAACCTTGAGAAGAATAGGAATCCTAGAACACCTGATTGTGCTAATGCAAAATCTATAGTTAGACCAGGAGGCAGTCTTCAGAACAGAAGAAAAGAAACACTGCATAGTTCAAAATAGAAAAGTAGTGAGTCATGGATGTGTCCTCTTTCCATACTTTCTCAATCTGCATACAAAACAGATCATTTGAGAGGCTAGACTTTCTGAAGAAGAATGTAGCACCAGGATTGGAGGAAGACATTAACAATCTGCATTAAGCAGATGACACAACCTTGCGTGCTAAAACTGAGGAGGACCTGAAGCATTTGCTGTAAAGGGTCAAGGACTAGAGTTTACAATATGAATTGAAGCTCAACAGCAAAAAAACTAAAGATTATCACCACTGGGCCAATTGGCAGCACTATGATAGATGGAGAAGAGATTGAGATTGTTAACAATTTCAGCTTGCTTGGTCCCACAACCAACACTTTTGGTACCAGGAGTCAGAAAATCAGAAGATGGATTGTATTAGGAAAATCTGACGTCAGGGACCTCTCCAGAGTTCTGAAGAGTAAGGATGTCAGTCTAAAGCCCAAGGTGTGTCAGACTCAGGTCATGATCTTTGCAATCACTTTCTATGCATCAGAGAACTGGACAATGATAAAAAATTACAGAAGAGGAATTGATGCCTTTGAGTTGTGGTGCATGAGAAGAATACTGAACATACCATGAACTTCCAAGAAAGGTGAAACCAAACTGCTCCTTGGAGGTAAGGATTTTAATACTCCATCTCACATATTTTGGCCATGTAGCTAGTCTTTGGAAAGGGACATCATGCTTGGAAAAGTTGAGGGACAGAAAAGGTAGACACAGATGAGATGGATTGAAACAATAACTGGGATAATGAATATAAGTGTGTCAGATACAGTGAGATTGGCTCAGAATAGACCAGAATTCAGAGCTATTGTGCATAGAGTCACTATGAGTCATGGTTGACTGGATGGCATGTAACAATAATTAAAAAGTGGACAATGTCCCCACTATTATCCTAGCAGGGGTAATAGAAAATAAATATTAGACCAACATATATTATGTGAGATGATAATAAACGCTAAGCAAAAAAAAACTGAGGTAAGGCAAGGAGACTAGGGAGACAAACATGCAGCTTTCTGGGTCCAGAGCATTCAGAAGAAGGGAAGAAGCATTCAAAACTCTTGTGAAATAACTTTGCTTAACATTGTTGAGTGACAGTATAAAAGTTGCGATTGAAATGGAGTAATCTAGAAAAGCTGAGAAGTGAATTGGATAGAACAAGTTATTTTCAAACTTGAATGAATATTGGAATCACATTAAGAGTTCTTAAAAATACTGATGCTCAGATCCAACCTCTGCATTTGTAATGGCATTTGTTTAGGGTATGTCTGCATATCAGGATTTTTTAAAAAAAAGTTCTTCCAAGAAATTTTAATGCACCAAGAATATTGAACTAGTAGATCGTAAAGTGAATAGAAGCACTTTAGCCCACGGAATGTCGGTGTCGTTAGTTAATATAGAGTGAGATCGCCTAAGTGGTTAAGTGTTTTTCCTTCAAAAGTTTCACTGACTATTTCAGGTGCAAAACAGATAGAAAAATTGTCATTTATCCGAGTTTAGAGACCTGCCAGTTGAGTGCAATGGAAACAGATAGAAATAAAAGAGTCTAGATTCAGTGGGGGGAAAAAAGAGACTATAAAGAGGAAGCATGGAATCTAAGTTGGATAAGACAATAAGTAAGGTATGTTAAAATTAATAGAACACAAGTCCTAGAAGAGTGTAATTTGTTTCTGTTGGGTATCAGAGAGAAGAGTTGAAAAGATAGGAAAGAATTAGGTGTCAGAGAGATTACAGAAAAGATATAGTTAGTCCATAGAAATGGGTTGTCAAGGTAAGACAGAGAATAAGATCAACAGGGGAGAAAACAAGGACTGAAGCCAAGATCATAGAGCACTCATATAAATGGTTATCAAAATCACTGAGAACGAGAATACTATTAAAAGAAATTATAATAATATAAGAGTCTGAGTATTAAAAGGATACTAGAGGTTAACAAGTGAGATCTACAAATGATTACAATAAAAAGGTATCCAGGCAATGTGGTCTGTTACCAGGAATCTAAAATCAAGGAGATCTTCAAAAAATTAGTAAGGAGAAAAAGACTGAGAGCAGTGATGAGAAGCAGAGAACCATTGCACCTCTGAGCCTTATAGCAAAGAAAATTTCCTCCACCTGAGAAGGCTACAGAAGAAGCAATGTCCTCAAGAAGAGTGAGGTTTCAGGGTAAGCAAGAAGGTAAAAAACAAAACAAACAAACAACAAACAAAAAACCACACCACACCACACACACACACACAAAAACCCCAAACAAAACAAAAACCATCCAGGAGAAAAGACTAAAGACAAATGGAATTTTGCAATGATGCATCATAGGTTTCCCAGCAGAAGGGTTTGGAAAGTGGGAGGGGTGGGAAAATGAGTTAAACTGTGAATCTTTATGTGCATCACGATGATTTAAAGTCACAAGGGATGACTTTTATGCAGTTGATGCGAATATGTGGAAATTCCATCTAACAGTGTCTCGTATAGAGTAAGTGCTCTATAAATTTTATTATTTATATTATGTTATTAAACCAGCAAACCAATTGACATCTGACTCATGGGAACTCTTTGTGTGTCAGAGTAGAATTGCACTTCATATGGTTTTGAATGGCTGGTTTTTCAGTAGATTTCAAGGTGTTTCATCTGAGGGATTTCTGGATTTACTGCAAACTCATTTAGCAGCTAAGTAAGTGAACTGTTTTCATCACTCAGAGACTACATCATTGTTGTTTATTGTTATGCCCCTTTGAGTCACTTGCAATCATAGCAATCTTACGTACAACAGCTCTGAACTCTGTTCTGTCCTGAGCCAACCTTATTGTCTCTGACCCACCTACCCCCATTACTCCAGTCGCTTACCTTTCTTGTCAGCTTTTCTCCTCTGATACCCAACAGAAACAAATTTCACTCTACCAGTCTATCTCATGCAAGGTCTTCCTCTCTTGTGCTGTCCCTCCACCCTTCCAAGCATGATGCTTCTTTCCAAGAACTGGTCTTTCCTTGCAACACGTCCAAAGTATGTTAGACTTCAGAATGTCAGCTTCAGAATCCTTGCCTTCAAGGAGAAGCCTGGTTTCACCCTCTCCAGAACGAATCTGTTTTTCCTCTTAGCAGTCCACAATATAGTCAATTCTCTTTACCAGCACCACACTACAATATGCTACTATTAATCATATATAGTAATGCCATCATGGACAGCTTGTGGTGTAGTGTGTTACATGTTGTGCTACTAAAAGGTGAACAATCTGATCGACCAGCTCACGGTCTTAGACACTTAAGAGAGAGTTCCTATAGTCAAAATCCAATCACTGGTAGTAGAAATTAATGCTATTAATATTATAGTGACTTACATGTAATGGAATATTGGTAATTTTTGGATTAGTTTTGAGACATTCTATGCTATTTGTATTGATGAGTTTGTATGCAAGTTGAAAAGAGTCAGGAGTAGAGGTCTTCATAAAAGCAGAAGTTCTCGCCTTATACTAAGGGGAATAAAACCTGTGTCCTGGAAAAAATATTGGATTACTCAAAATCTGTGAAATTAAAGAAACATTATATTGTTGTTGTTGTTGTTGTTATGTGCTGTTGAGTCGCTTGCGACTCATAGCAACCCTATGTACAACAGCCCTAAACTC
>NW_006399918.1:3920742-3935837 GCF_000299155.1 Elephantulus edwardii
TCTACTGTTTAAGTCCTCAAACCTGTTCCTGAGGTCGTTCTGAAATTCAGGTGGTATAGACTCAAAGTCATATTTTGGTTCCCATGGATTTGGTTGATGCTAATTGTTAACTCCACAATAAGGAATATATCTTTCACTTTTCTGTAAAATGCTGCTCTGTCTGATACTTCTCTAAATCTGAACATTCACATTGAGACAGACTAGGAAGAAGGATTGGCCATCCACTTCTGAAATAGCAGGCCTCTGAAAACCTTATGTACAACAGAACACATGTAGAATAACAGAAAGGGCAACTGAGGCTGAGCTTTCAAGTATGGAAATACAAAGGAAGAGGAACAGTTGTAAGCAAACACTAGTGATTGATTGGGACATGGAATGTGAGAACCATAAATGTAGGAAAATTAGATATTGTTAAGGAAGAAATGGAACGCATAAATGTTGACATACTAGGTATCAGTGAGATGAGTTGGACCGGCATGGGGCATTTAGAGTCGGATGATCATATGATATATTACTCTGGAGATGAAAAGGTGAGGAAAAAAATCTATTGAGTGCAAATAAGGCCCTCCATGAATTTCTGAATGCTAGAGCAGCAGTGAATGTCATGTGGTCATTATATTGTCTATAAATTCTTTGATACTCTTTCCTTAAAAAAGATATTTTTAAAAATTTCTACTAGTTTATTTACCAAATTCTAATACATTGTTTTCAAAAACAAATTCTTTCAATTATGATGGGGATGGTAAGGGAAATTGGAAGAATCTGTTCTGGAAAACAATGTATTCAAATTTTGTAAATAAACTAGTATAATAAAAAATCATTTCCAATAAATAAATTCTTGATTGTACAGGGGGGAAAAGTAGATATTCATTACCTTCCATTTGGATGTAATCTATAATCTGTGTCTTGCTTCAAACACAATTGAATGTAGCAAATTTATGGTAAATGGCATTCAAGAACTTCTTGTTAGGTGCCATCGAGTCAAGTATGACTCATAGCAACCCTATGAACAACAGATCTGAATCCTGTCCTATCCTGTGACATCCTCATCATCTCTGACACACACTTGTATCAATTCATCTTGTTGAGGATCTTCCTCTCTTTCACTAACCCTCTACCTTTCAAGTATGATGTTCCTTTCCAATGAAAAACCTCTCTTAATAACATGCTCAGTGTATGTGAGATGAAATTTCACATCTTTGCCAGCATGGAGCACTCTTGCTTCACTTTTTCCAAGACATAACTCTTCTTTTTGCAGTCCATAGGGCATTCAGTGCTCTTCTCCAATACCACATCTTTGTTGTTGCTTTGTGCTATTGAGTTTGAGCTGACCCATAGCTGACCCTCCAATGGGTTTTCAGAGGTAGTAAATTACACTGGAAGAGATATCCCACTTTTCTCTCAAGGTAAATTCAAATTGTGTGCCTTTGAGATTGCATTGCAGTTTCTTAACATTGGACTTCCTTAACATCACAAGAAAAAGGTATCAATTCTACTTCTGACTATCACTCAGACACATAGCAAGTGATTGAAAACACCAAGGCCTGAACCAGATGCATCTTTGACTTCAGAAGAACAAGAATTTCTTGTTGATATCCTATCAATTCTTGGAGTTTTATTTTTTTACCAATGTCGTTAGTGGAGCTTGAACTTCTTCCTTTATTATTATCGGCTCCTGATCATATGGTACTTCCTGAATTATTTCAATGTGGGCCATTCTTTTTGGTAGAACAGCCCTGTGTATTCTTTCCATCTTCTTTTGATATTTTTGAGATTGTTCAAAATTTTGCCCATAACATCTCTAAATATTGCATCTGGAGGCCTGAATTTGTTATACAGTTTCATCTGCTTGAGAAATGCCCAGTGAGTGCTTCTCTTTTTAGTCTCCAATTCTAGGTCTTTGAGCATTCTGTTATAGTAGTTTGCTTTATAGTAGTCTTCTTGAGCTGCTTTTAAAAAATTTTCTGTTCAGTTATTTTACTTCAACATCTCTTCCCTTTGTTTTGGCTTCTGGGGGATCTAGAGAAATTTTCAGGGTCTCCTCTGATATCTGGGTTTTGTTTGTTTTTTCTTTCACTTATTTTTTTAGTGACTTTTTGCTCTCTTTATGAATTATATCATTGATGTCATCCCACAACTTATCTGGTTTTCACTTATTAGTATTCAATGTTTCAACTCTATTCTTAACATGATTTATAAATTCAATTGAGATAGACAAGATTATAATTTGGGTCTTATGAACTTGTTTTCATTTTCTTCAGCTTCATTTTGAACTCACATATGAGTAATTAATGGTCTGACCCACAGTCAGCACCTGACCTGGTTTAGACTGATGATATTCAGCTTCTTTTCTCCTTCTATCATGATGTTGCTTATCAGCCCAGAGGTGAGAATTTTTATTTTCTTGGTGTTAAGATGCAGTCCATCATGAAGGCCATAGTCTATGATCTTTTGCAGCAAGTATACCAAGCACTCCTCACTTTCAGCAAACAAGGCTGTGAAATCTGTACAACATATGTCGTTGATGAATCTCCCCTATTCTGATGTCACATTCTTCTTCCTAGAGTCCAGCTCCAAAAATGAGGCATAAAAAGTTAGATCTTCTCTTTCTCTTGGGTAACTAGTTCTGCAATAGAGCAACAGTCATATCATAAAGATACCAACATCATATGTTGTTGTTGTTGTATGCTTTCCAGTTGCCTGAGACTCATAGTGACCCTATGTACAGCAACTCTGAACGCTTCCCTGCCTTGAGCCATTCTCACGAATTCCAACACAACAACCGCCATTGCCCCAGTTACTGTATCAATCCATTTCATCTGAGGTCTTCCTCTCCTGTGCTGTCCCTCCACCCTTCCAAGCATGATGTCCTTCTCCAAGGACCAGTCTCTCCTAGCCATGTGCTTAAAAAATGCGAACCTCTAGGAAGATACTTGGTTTCATCCTCACCAAGACAGATCTATTTGTTTTCTTGATGGTTCATGGTATGTTCGAGACTCTTCTCCAGCTCCACAATTCAAAGGCATCAAATCTTCTTCAGTCATCCGTAGCCATTATCCAACTCTCTGATGCATATCAAGTAATTGCAAAAACCATGGCCTGGATTAGGTGTACCTTAGTCTCTAGACTGACACCGTTGCTTTTCAGCACTCTAGAGAGGTCCCTGACAGTAGATTTTCTCAAAGCAATTCATCTTTAGATTTTCTGACTCCTGGTGTTAAGAGTGTTGATTATGGATCCGAGCAAACTGTAATTGCTGATAACTTCAATCTCTTCTCCACCTATTATGATGTTGTCAGTTGGTCCAATGGTGAGAATTTTTGTCTTCTTGATGTTAAGGTTCAATTCATATTGAAGACTAAAGTCCTTGAACTTCTGCAGCAAGTGCTTCAGGTCGTCTTCAGTTGTAGCAAACAAGCTGTGTCATCTTCATAACAGAGGTTACTGATGAGTCTTCCTACAATCCTGATGCCACATTTCTCCTCATAATGGTGATGAAGGAGGAAATTAAGGCTGTTCTGAAGGACACGGCAAAAAATAAAGCCCCAGGAATTGATGAAATACCAACTGACATATTTTAACAAAGAGATGTTGCCCTGGATGTGCTTCCCAAATTGTGCCAAGAAATCTGGACAACTACTTGGCCAACTGACTGGAAGAGATTTATATTTATTCCCATTCAAAAAAAAAGGTGATCCAATACAGTGTGGAAATTATCAAACAATATCACTAATATCACATACTAGCAAAATCCTACTGAAGATCATCCAGAAATGACTGGAACGGTACATTGACAGAGAATGACCAGAAATACAAGTTGGGTTTAGAAGAGGTCATGGCACTAGAGTAATTATTGCCAATGTCAGATGGATCTTGAAAGAAAACAAAGAGTACCAGAAGACTATCTGTGTTTCATTGACTATGCAAAGGCATTTGACTGTGTGGATCACAACAAATTGTGGCTAGCCTTGAGAAAAATGGGAATCCCAGAGCTCTTGATTGTGCTTATGTGAAAACTATACTTGGACCAGGAAGCACTTCTCAGAACAGAACAGGGTAACACAATGGTTCAACATCAGGAAAAGAGTGTGTCAGGGATGCATCTTGTCTCCATACCTTTTCAGTCTGTATGCAGAACAGTACCATATAGAGAGGCACATATCACTGGAACAGAGGCCTCCCTCCCCTCCAATGACCAGCACCAACTCAACAGCCATGTCTAGGGGCCTCTCAGGAGATCTCCCAGCCTCAATCAACCCAGCCCATCATCTAGACCTCATGAGACACTCTGAGCCAGAACAACCCAGCAAAGTTACTCTTAGTTTCCTGACTCACAGAAACTGTTAGAAAATAATTGAGTTTTATTTGCTTTAAGTCACTAAGTGTGTGGTGTTTGTTTTTTCTTTCCATAGTAATTATCATTATTATTAACAAATTACAGAGACTTTGGATTCCCTTCATTGTTGCACTTTTCTCCCTGCTTACACTCCCTCCCTCCCAATTTGCTCTTCTCTTTGAAAAGTAAGAGAAAAATTCTTTCATTGTTATACAGTCCCTCCCCCCAATACAGTGAAAGATAGCGAATATATTAGTTTTGAACTTTAATATTGTACTGCCTCATTAATTGTTGTGTAGTTGGAGCCAATTAATAGCTGACCCCTTATTGGGTTTCTGAGACAGTCTATTACATGCGGAGTATGCTGTTTTTTCTTTCATAGAGCTACTAGTGTCTTTGAAGAGGTAATTCCTTTGCGTTAGCAGCATAATTCACTGCAGACTACATCGTCACAGCTCCCTGATGTTAAAATAGATTTATAAGCTTTTTTTTTCCAATAGAAATTTTTCTCATTCCCTTATTATCTGTTGGTCCATGACATACCAACTCTTACCTCCCTTCGTTCTTCTTAAACTGGATGGGTAACAGGAGCAGAGGGAATGGGTTGGGAGGAATATTTTCCTTCACCCTCTTCCTGAGCTTTAAAAGCATCATCTAATCTTGAAAACAAGTCTTATACCAACTTCAAATAACAATTTAAAAAAAATAATTTATTTTATTCTTAAAAAACATTCATCCTTAGAAACATAGAAAGTAAGTCAGTTTTTCTGTATGGAAACACAAAGAAGGTCTACTAAGAGGCAGTCACTCTCAGAACTAAAAAAGGTCTGATTAGCTCTAGATGTTTGACCCTGAGGCTATATCATCCAAGACTCTTCTTTTCTTGTTTTTGTTTTATTTTTACTATAATTTATTGAATTCTTCTTTTAAACTACAAAAGCAATACTTGCTTCTTGCAACAACAAAATAACTGCCAGTATATAAAGAAAAAGCTAACAATCTTTCCCTTTACAGAGTAATCAATGTTAACGATGTATTCCCTGTCCTTTTACTTCATTATCTGTGCTCACGGACAAACAGAGGAAAAATACATATCTTTTTTGTTCTTTCCTTTTGTTCTTACTTGCACTTTACCATATGCATTATTCAGCAATATCCTTTTTTTTGCTTAAAATATAGGTATCATTTTAGATTAATATAAATAGGTTTAACTCATTGTTTTATGTGGCTGCATAATATTCGATGGCATATATGGGCTATAATTTATTCAATCATTCTCCTATTGTATTGTATAGTATTGTATTGTATAGTATTTGTATTGTATAGTATTTTTCCTTAGAATGAAATGACAATTCTTTTTTTAATATAAAATTTATATTTGGATGGCTCACAGACACAGGAAGAAATATTCAAAATAACTGGTTTACTTGCAAAGTTGATATACATTGTTTTTCACACAGGGTATTTTCCATTTCCTTAAACCCCCCCTCCCTCCACCCATCAAATTATGTGACCCACTCCCAACCTCACCCTCTGCACCTACCCTCAACCCTTTAGATCCTCATACACATTTTACTAGTTAATAGTAATTTACTATAGTAAAACTATAGTAATAGTTTTACTATTTCTACAGTAATGGTCTTATACAGTATTTGTCGTTATGGAACTGAGTTAGTTCACTTAGCATAATGCTTTCCAGTCCCTCCCAAGTTAGGTAATGATCTACAAAATAATTACTCCCGCATACTGCATAGTCTTCCATTATGTGACTGTACCATAATTTCTCAATCCATTTGATTGTGGTTGGGCATCTGGGCTGTTTCTATGTTCTTGCAATGTTGCTATGAACGTTGGTGTACAAGTCTCTGTTTCTGTCTCAGTTCTCATTTTTTCAGGGTATATTCCAAGCAGGAGGTCATGTGGAATTTCTCTGTTCACCTTTCTGAGGATACACCAAACTGTCTTCCAGAGTGGCTGTATCATTTTACAATCCCATCAGCAATGTATAAGAGTTCCTTTCTTGCTATGTCCTTTCCAACATTTATTACTTGCTGTTCTGCTAAACTTTGGCACTGCTACCAGAGATGTTATCTCACTGTGATTTTGATTTGCATCTCTCTTATTGCCAGTTATTTTGAGTATTTCTTCATTTGTCTGTGAGACATCTGAATATCTTCCTCTGTAAGAAGTCTTTACATTTTTTTGCCCATTTTGTAATTTTTGTATTACATTGGTTTATTTATAAAGTTCAAATACATTAATAACAATTCTTTCAAATATATTTCCAGATTACGGGACCTCTATTTCTTTAGATCTTATTTCTCAATGATTTATGAGTCAATAGGTACATTTTAAGTTTTATAAAAAGGTTTCAGGTGACCATTAAAAATGTTTGTAGCCTTTCACAGTTGAATACTGTTTTCCCATTTCTTGCTATTTTTTATTACATGTTTATTTTTGTGCAAAATTTCCCACACACATTCCTTATATTTTATGCAATCATTTTCATATATTGTGTTTTATAATATTAATCACCATTGAACTATACCCACCATTATTATCCCATCAGGTCCCTGCCAGATCTTTCCCATTTCCTTTACCTCCACCCATTACATTGTGTGACCATAATGATTTCTCCCCCTACCCATCCTCACCCTTCTGCTCCACCCCTTGGACTCCCATACATTTTGACAAGGCTGGTGAGTAATAAACATGTGCATTTTGGGGATGAAAATGACATCCCAATACTAGTTTGACTTCTATGTGCTTTAGTCATGTTGATCTTTTTTTTTTTAATGTGTTTTAGAACTCTAACCATTCTTTTGTTTTTTGTGAGTTGACTTGTGAAGATTAAGAGAAAGTGTTTAATATGTCTCAGACTTACAACAGACTTTTGATAAGAAGTTCAATGCTTTCTGGAATAGGAAGACAGATGTAGTAAAGATGGCTCCCAGTGACTGAAGTGAAATTTCAGACAGATAGTCTCCGACTAAAAACAAAATGTTATCAAATAACAAATCTTGATGAACTGTTGGCTCATCTTGGATCAAAGAAACTAAATACACTCATACTATAAATCCAGGTGTTCCAAGAAATTCTAAATCTTTTATATTGTACATAATTAATTTGGCCTTCTTTGCAGACTTTTGGCTCACTGGTAAGAAGAAATAAACAAATGTACTGTTACTGTTATTTGCTACCAAATCAATTCTGATTTAGGGTGACCTATGTATGCAGAGTAAAACTATGCTCCATGGGGTTTTGAGGCTGTGAATTTTCAAAACCCGATCACCAAGCCTGTATTCTAAGACCACTCGGAGTGGGTTTAAATAGCCCAATCTTTTGGTTAGTAGTTCATCACGTCACCATTTGTCTCACCCAAAGACTCTAAACATATTTTGTAATTTTTCATCTTATTCGTATCCTGTAATTTTGATAGTTTCTTAGATAGAAATCTATCACTTGTAAAAAATATTCAATCTCTTAGATACTCTTCTACTCTCTACCCTTCACCACCTCTAATTCACCTGCCAAAATGGCATCTAGGTTGTGGTGAGGTGGCCAGATGATGCATCACTGATAGAAAAAGGGGAGAAGGCTTCTCTCTCTACATGCTCGCTGGCTTGCCACACTGCAACCAATGGCTGATAAACTGTTGGTCTGACCTTTTGTCTGGAATCATGCTCCCACAAAGCATTAGTTATCTCCTCAAGTTGGACCTCAATACTTTTATGTTCACTTGCTACTCATTCAATCCCTTGGCTTGGTACTTTTTCCCAGTTTCAATTTTGGGGCTGATTTTCCCTGTTGCAACTGAAACTCCAACTTAGAGTGGCCTAGGTATTCTTTCTGTATAACTAAGCGCTGCTTTGGTCTCTTGTATAGGCTGAGTTCCCAACCACTTGCAAAGGAGATTCTACATTTTAGGTGCCAGGGATTCCCAGTTAGGAGGTAGAGCAAGAGTTTCTACCCTTGGTGTTACTCAATTCACACATGCTTTGTCCAGTCACTGAGTTGAAGATCCACCCTCTGAGTGCCAAGTTCTCCACTATCTTTCTAATCTTCTTGCCCCTGGAATGGAAAGAGTCTTTTCATATTCTGAGCTCATAGTGACACTATGAGACAGAGTATAATTGTTCTATAGGGTTCCTAAAGCTTTAAGAGAACAGAGTGCCTCATATTCCTCTCCTGGAGCAGCTGGTGAGTTTTCAAACCTTCTCTCATGGAGTAATTAATGGATATGAACTCCTGATCTTTCAGATAGAAAATGAACACTTAATTGCTGTACTAGCAAAGCTCCTGTCTTTTCAATTTCCTCTGTTTTATCTTTAATTTCAATAAGGCATCAATCCTTGAGGATTTGCTGTTAAAGGTAAAAGAGCTTTATCTCAGCATGAGGGGGGATCTTTAGGCTTTATTTTTTTTCCTGAATGTTGATATGCCAGGTGGTAGTGAGGACTTCTAAGAGAATTTTGAAAATTATTTTATTAAGTACAACAATCTGGATTATATCCTATGGTGTTAGAAGCCACATATTACTTTCATCTTCTCCTGAAATTTCCACTACAACATTTATTAGTCTTCTTTCTCACACCCCTTCACAATCGTAGTGGATCCACAGACCAGCTAGGAAAAGGGCATAGACATAGTATGACAAAAGAGAAAAGCACATTAATATGTTTAACAAATACTTAGATTGTTTGTTAAGTAATGTTTGATGTGTACCAGACAATGGAATTGCTATAAATACCATTCCCATAGATGAGAAAAATTAGGAATCTAGACCAATCACACGCCCAAATATAGCTGAGCCAAGCAACCTGACTTCAACATCTTTGCAACTAACCTCAACTCCATGCTGTTTTTACATCTAAGGCGAATACTGCTCCTGGAAATTTTGTGCAGTGTAATAATCCTGGTGGAGCCCCCAACTCAGAGGGACCTGTGTTAGTCAGAGCTGTAAGTTCATCTACATGTGACCCCTCTGAGATCCAGCTTGCTGGATCGTGTCAGTACCAATAGAAGGAAAGACATGGCAATAGGCTGGACAGAAAGTCACAGATGGCTTTCTCTATAATGCATTCTTTAAAAAGGCATCCAAGTCCCTTCCTTAATCTGATAGATTAAGCCTCTGTTACCCAAGTGCAAAGAATAACCTAAATTTAGAGTTTATGCAGTTGTCTATACAGAAAAAGGAAAGGTGAATGGTTTAAAACAAAGAAACGTGTATATCAAGTTCATACAATTTCTCCATACCTATCCAACCTGAATGCAGAGCTAATCATTTGAGAAGCTGAACTATATGAAGAAGAATATGGCATGAAGATTGGGAAGACTCATCAGTAAACTGATTGTGCAAATGGCACAAACTTGCTTGGATAAACTGAAGATGACTTGAAACATTTACTGAAGGTTGAGGATTATAGTCTTCAATATGGGTTACATCTAAAAATCAAGAAAGCAAAACCCCTCATCACTGGACTAATTGGCAACATGGTGTTAAAAGAACAAAAGATTGGTTGTCAACAACTCATTTTACTTGGATCCACAATCAACACCCATGGAAATAACAATGAAGAAATCCAAAGATCTGCCATCAAGGACCTCTCCGAGAGCAACAATGTCAGTTTAATGACTAACATGTGCCTGCTCAAAGTCATGGGATTTTCAACTGACAGAAAAAGAATTGATGCCTTTGAGCTGTGGTGTTGGAGAAGAACACTGAACAGTCCATGGGCAGCCAAGAGGGCAAACAGATCTGTCTTGGAGAGGGTGCAGCTGGAGAGTTTTGTGTAGGCAAAAGTGATGAAGCTTTGCCTCACATATTTTGAGCACATTGCTAGGATGGACAATTCCTTAGAGAAGGACATGATGCTGGGAAGGGTGGAGGGTCAGTTATGAGAAGAAGACCACAACTAGGTGGATTGACAAGGTGCCTGCGGCAATTAGCTCTAATGTGTCAGGAAGTGTGAGGATGGCACAGGGCAGAAGAGGGTTCGTGTTGGTTTTTTTTGTTCATAATGTTGCTGAGTTGTATTCAGTGGCACTTAACAACAACCACCACCACCTATGCCCTGAAAATAGGACAATAAATAAAGATAACAGAAGAAGAATCAATATAGTTGAATTGTGGTATTGATAAAGGTCACTGAATATCCCATGGACTGCAAAATAACAAATAAACCTATCTTGGAGGAAGTGCAACCAAGGTGTAGTTAAGAGGCTTGAGCAATACCTTTGTAAATTATTACCTAACTTGGGAGGGACTGGCGAACATTATGCTGCGTTGACTAACTTAGTCCCACAAGGATGAATATTGTATAAGATCATTACTGTAGAATGAGTATAAGGATCCAAGGGGGATGAGAGAGGCTGGAAGCAGGGGGGTGTAGATGTGCAGGAGGAGAGAAGATTAATCATTGGGTAGTACAATTTGATGGGTGGTGGTGGCGAGGGAAATTGAAAGAATGTGTTTGAATTTGTATTCAAATTTTGTAAATAAACTAGCTGTTTTTGTTAAGTGTTGTCAAGTCATAGACAACTCATAGCAACCCTATGAACAAAAGACCTGAACACTGTTCATGGAGTTTCCGTAGGCAAGCCATTTCAGAAGTGGATGCCACTCCTGCTTCCAAGCTTGTTTTAATCAGGAAGCTCCACCAAACACTGTCCACCATGGGTGACTATTATCACGTTTGACACATGAGTGTCACAGTGTTTACCTTCACAGCAAACATGAGTTACCTCTGTACAGCAATGCACAGACCAGCGCTATACCACTTGGAGGAATGCTTGACAAAAGACAATTTAAACCAGGCCTGAGAGTTACAGAATAAACTAGTAGAAAATAATAATAATAAAAAAAGAGGCAAAAACGAAGACCCTTTGTCTCACATATGGGCTTGTTTTCAGAAAAGGGGCTGGTCCTTGGTGAAAAGACATCATGCAGGGAAAGGTGAAGGGCCAGAAAAAGAGGAAGGCTTTCAACAATATAAATTGACACGGTGACTGTAAAAATGGGCTCAAGCATTTCAGAGATGGGGAAGGTGATGCAGCTTAGGGTTCAGATCTGTTATGCACAGGGTTACGATGAGTCATAGTCTACTAGACAGCACCTAACAACAACGGTATTACACTCAGCAACAAATTTCTAGAAAATGTGGAGATTAAAAATGCAAGCGCACTGATGCTGTGGACTGCTCTCTTGGTCTGACTCACGTGACTGTGCCACATGACTTAAATTCTGGTTTCTGCTCACTGTGAGATAGCAAGCAGGGTTTGGACACACTCTACAGACTTAATCTGTCAGTTAATGCCTGCAACAAGACAGATGGTACAGAGCAGTGGCTGTGAATTTCCAACTTAGGGGGGAAAGGGAGGGAAAGAGAGAGAGAGAGAAAGAGTGAGTGTGTGTGTGTGTGTGTGTTTAGGGGTTAGGCTGTGATCCTGGAGAAGAAAGTAGTTAGGAAATTTACATTCTGCTTTTTGTCCTAGTAAGTAGGAAAGTGAAATACAATGAAGGAAGAATCTGAAAGTAAGGTGGATATGGTCTTCTTCCCCCTTTTCTCCTTAGGTCATAAAGGTGTTTGTTTTCCTTTAAATTCCATTTGCTGTGCTGTTGCTGGTCATAAAATTTTATTGGCAGTTTTGGGAAACAAACAGAGGTAATTGTCCCTCATTTTCTATACTCAGTCCAGGATATCTGTCTGCAGGAGGTCAGGAAACCCAGATGGTTTTGGGGGTGAGCTGTTTATAGTGCACAGAGCCACCACTCAGTTCCTCAAAGGAAAAGATGTCCAACAATCATCTGAAGAATTGTGGTCAAGACAAGTCAGTTTTGGTGTTCTTACAATCGCTGGTGATACAGTAGCAGCAGAGAATAATGGCATGCTCATGTTCTAGGGAATATTTTATTCTAATACTCTAAAGTTATCAGATATCAAGCATATAACTTGAAATACTGTATGTATCTCTATTAACAGCATAATTGAGACTTCTATTTCTGTCATTCTAGTGATTATGAAGTTGTTCCTGATTTATGGCATCCGTTGTGTGTCAGAAGAACTGTGATCCATTGGAGTTTCAGAGATTGATTTATTTTTTCTGATGTAGATAACCACGCCTTTCTTCTGAGGTGCCACCAAGTGGATTTGAGACCTCAACTTTTTGTTTCGTGGCCCAGCAGGTTATCTGCTTGCACTGCCCAGAGATACCACAGTTGAGATGATATATTGTTATTTGCTGTTGAGTCGTTTGCAACTCATAGCCACTCTATGTACAACAGCCCTGAACCTTGATCTTTCTTGTGCCAATCTTATTGTCTCTGACATACCTACTCTCAATATCCCAGTCAATCCATCTCATACGGGGTCTTCCTGTCTTGTGCTGTCCCTCCATCTTCCCAAGCATGATGCCCCTTTCCAAACAAGGACTGACCCCTCCTTGCCACATGCCCAAAGTATGTCAGATGGAGCTTCAGAATTCTTCCCTCCAATGAGCAGGCTGATTTCACCTTCTCCAGGGTGAAACTGTTTGTTTTCCTAGCAATCCACAGCATATTCAATAATCTTCTCCAGCACCACAGCTAAAAGGCATCAATTCTCCATCTATCATTTTTAGTCACTGTCCAGCTTTCTGATGCTTAGCAAGCAATTGCGAAGACCATGGCCTGGACCAAGTGCACCTTAGTCTCCAGACTGATATTGTTGCTCTTCTGGAGAGGTCCCTGACAGCAGACTTTCACAATGCAATTTATCTTTTCATTTCCTGGCTACTGGTAACAACAGTGTTGATTCTGGAGCCAAGTAAACTAAAGTTGTTATCAATCTCAATTTCTTCACCATGTATCATGATGTTGCCAGTGGTAAGACTCTTTGTTTTCTTGACGTTGAGCTTCAATTCATATTGAAAGCAGCAGTCCTCGACCTTCTGCAGCAAGTACTTCTTCAGGTCCTCCTCAGTTTCAATAAGCAGGGTTGTGTCAACTACATAACATAGGGTGTTGATGAGTCTTCCTCCAATCCTGATGCCACACTACTCCTGATTGATCACAGCCTCCCAGATGATCTGTTCTGCACATATATTGAAAGGTATGGAGATAGGACATATCCCTTGCATACACCCTTCCCAATTTTGAACCATTCAGTGTTTCCTTGCTCTGTTCTGACGACTACCTCCTGGTCCAAGTATGAGTTTCACATAAGCATAATCAAGTGTTCTGGGATCCCCTTTCTTCTCAGAGTCAGCCACAGTTTTTTGTGATCCACACAGTCAAATGCCTCTGCATAGTCAATGATAGACAGGTAGACATTCCTCTGGCATTCCATGCTTTCAGCCAAGATTCATCAGACATTAGTTATACTATCCCTACTTCCAAGGTCTCTTCTAAACTCAGCCTGAGCTTCAGACAGTTCTCTGTTGATGTGCTGTTTCCAGCCATTTTTGGATAATTTTCAGCATAATCTTGCTTGCACATGATATTAATAATATGGTTCCATAATTTCCACACTCTGTAGGGCCACCTTTCTTTGGAATGGGAACAAATATAGATCTCTTCCAATCAGTTGGCCAGGTGGTTGTTCTCCAGATTTCTTGGCACAATATGGTGAGTGTACCCAGGGCAGTGAATTCCCAAGTTAATTGGTGTATATATAGTACTAAACAAAGAAAAAATATTGACCAATACAACTTATCTAAGTTCATAATATCCAAGAGTATGAGGATGTTGTTATTGTTAGCATGTGTAGTTGAATCACAACTGACTCATGGCTGACTCTCCAGCAGATTCTCAGAAGCAGTAAATTCCATGAGAGGGTAGAGGGAGGTTAAGATTGTTTATCTTTGTCCAGTGGAGAAGCTAGTGGATTCGAACTATACTCCTTTGAGTTGCCAATGAAATTCCTTACTCATTGACCACCACAGCTCTCTTGAGCATGACAGTAAGAAGTCAGATTTTTTTTTCAGAATAATATTTAAAGAGTAGCTAGCTATTAACAGGTATAACTAAGCCTGGTGGTGCAATGGTTGAGCACTCATCTGCTAGCAGAAAGTTCAGCAGTTTGAATCCAACAATTGCTCTGTGGGAGAAAGATGTAGCAATCTGGTCCAGTACAGAAGACAATCATGAAAACACTATGGCACAGTTATACTCTATCCTATATGGTCACTCTGAGTGGAAGTGGATTCAATGGCAGACGCACATACATTGAAGATCTCAGACTTCAACTATTTGTTCAATCAATTTTTTTTTCATTTTTCATTTAAGAAAACATGCTTCAGACCACCTCCAAGCCAGCACTCTTCAACAACAGATGGAGGCATTTTAAGATAGAAATATTTTAAAGATGTTCTTATGACACACACATGATAAAATTATACTCAGAACTTTGCAGAAGCATTCTTAAAAGTTTCTTAGGGCACTACACTGCCGCTGGACTGTCACTTACAAATATAATTAGATAAATATTTCCCAGTCGGGACCAAAGACAGCTTCTGAAAGATTTCTGTACTAGCAGTGTTAATGATTCACTATTTATTGTAAAAGCAATGTCAAAGGCTCCACCCAGCATGCCAGGCCACTTTTTTTATTATTATTAAATTTTATTAGTTTCAATGAACATTCACGGGGATTCTGGGCTTTCACTCCTTCATTGCCGCACCATTCTCTCCACCCTCCTCCCCAGTTTGTTCTTCTTCCCCCTCATCCGAATGTCTGTTTTAATTGTCCAATTGCCACAGTGCTTGTCAAAGTCAGTTCTGA
>NW_006399918.1:3943127-3955900 GCF_000299155.1 Elephantulus edwardii
ATTTTGAGTCGGATGACCATATGATATATTACTCTGGAGATGAAAAAGTGAGGAAAAATGGAGTTGCTTTCATAGTTAAAAAAGTCATTGCTAGAAACAGATGAGGGAGTGAATAATTTAAAAGCGATGTATGATAGGGTATTATGGTTATCACAAGAGTCCACAATTAAGGTTACGTAGTGGAGTGTACTTGGGGCGGCGGGAGGGGTGTGGGAGGATTGTGTCCCAGGGAGGGATTGTTTCTTTTGCTTTTGAAAGAGAGGAGAGAATTTGGGGGGTTGGGGGGGCTGGGCAGGGAGAGAAGTGCAGCAATGAATGAATGGAAATCCAAAATCTCTGTAAATGCTCATTAAAATGATTTTTTAAAAAAGTAAAAGAAAAGAAAAAGAAAAAGAGATTGTGGTATCAAGAGATATCATAGCTGGTGTGAGATAAATTTTGGCAGAAAGCAGAGAATACCTGAAAATAAAAAAAGAAAAAAAGGACAACTGAGCTATAGAATAGTAGCATTTATAGTCACAGTGTAAGCAGGAAACTCATTATCTACAAATTTCACTATCAAAGTGGGTCACCATGAAGATTTCAAAGGAGGAATCTTTCAGGTTTGCTCTGAATCACTCTTTTATTAATACTCCATTCCCAATAAAGGTGATCCCATAGAATGTGGAAATTTTTGAAAAATATTATTAATATCACATGCAACAAAATATCACTGAAGATCATCCAAATGTGACCAGAACAGTACATTGACAAGGAACTGTCAAAGGTTCAAGCTGGGTTTAGAAGAAACCATGGCACTAGGGATATCATTGCTGATGTCAGATGGATCCTAGCTGAAAGTAAAAAATATGAGAAGAATGTTTATTTGTGCTTTATTGAATATGCAAAGGCATTTGTGTGGATCATAACAGATTGTGGCTGACTTTGAGAAGAATGAGAATCCCAGAGCACATAATTATGCTCATACAAAGCCTATACCCGGACCAAGAAGCTGTTGTCCAAACAGAGCAGTTGAATAATACATGATTCAAAATCAAGAAAGGAGTCTATCAGGGTTGCAACCTTTCTCCATACTAATTCTATTTGGACGTTGTTGTTGTTATGTGTCATCGAGTCGCTTGCAACTCATAGCGACCCTATGTACAAGAGCCCTAAATGCCGTTCTTCCCTGTGCAAACCTCGCCATCTCAAAGACACTCATTCCCACCACTCCACTCACAGAAGCGATCCATCTCATTGAGGGTCTTCCTCTCCTGCACTGTCCCTCCACTCCCCAAACATGATGTCCCTCTCCAAGGACCAGTCCCTCCTTGCAACATGCCCAGAGTATGTCAGACGAAGCTTCAGAATCCTTGACTTCAAGGAGCATTCTGGCTTCACCCTCTCCAGGACAAACCTGTTTGTTCTCCTAGCAGTCCATGGTATATTCAACATTCTTCTCCAGAACCACAGCTCAAAGGCATCAATTCTCTTTCTGTCATTCACTGTACAACTCTTTGATAACTTGAGAAACTGGATTTATGAAGAGAAAGGTGAAATTAAGATGTGCAGATAATAAAACCTTGCTTGCTAAAAGTGAGGCGGGCTGCAGAAGAGCAATGACCTACTACAGCCTTCAGTATGGATTTCATCTCAACAAGATGACAAAAATCCTCACAACTGAGCAAATCCTCACAGATAAGCAAAATTGTAAGCAACTTCAGAATTCAAGTTAATGTGTACCTAAACAGATGAGGCTGATAGTATGACGGCAGATTGGGTATGCATCTGAGTGATGCCATTCACTTAGTAGTTAAGAAGAGGAAAAGAAGGAGGAGGGAGAATAAATCCTGGTTTCTGAATAAAAGAAACAAGGAATGACTCTCTATGGAAAGGAATCAATAATTTTATTCAAAAAGAGAATACTTTGGTTTACTTTTAGAAGACAAGTGAAGCTGAAGAGTATCTTTCTTGCACGGCTCCTCTCTACCCACTGTACCAGCAAAGACAGCTGCAGCTCTTCTAGGCAAATCCTTCAACAGACTCTCCTTCACTGTCGATTGGCCAAAGCTGGTTAGTGTTCATAGCTAAACCGTGTATCTACTGAGCAGGGCAATGAAATTGTTTTCCGATTAGACAGGCCAGCGGTTGTAGCTAAGTGTAGATCTTCTGCTCCTGAGGGACACAAATGCATGTGAGAGAGGCATACAACTAGGGAAAAAAAGGAAGCAAAAGTGAAAAACAAAACAAACAACTAGAGCTTTGTTTGAAAATAAATGGAGGAAAATGAATGTCAAGTGAGCTTTGAACAGAGTTCACCATGCTAGCACATCAGTTTAACTCTATAATAGATCCCGAACAATAATAGTTTAAAGAAATGAAATTTTGCTGCTTCAGAGTAGAGATGGTTGTTATGGCAGGAGTGGAATGAGGCTTATTAAAAGAAAAAACAAAAGACACTGAAAATAGAAGGGTTCCTGAGGATTCCAGTCCTGCCATAGCAGTTCTCTCTACCTGGAAGAAGCAATAGTTTGCTCTTTTGACAACATCTCATGAGACTTGGAGAAGCTGTGCTTCAATCCCCAGGTGCATATCCAATCCAGTAGCTGTTCCACAAGAGAAGGATGGGAAATCTCATATATCCTTCTCAATGCCACATAACACCACTACATGCAATTTAGGAAGCTCTGGTGGCTTAGTGGTAAAGAATTGTGTTGCCATCACAAAGGTTATTGCTGCTGTTGTTGTTGTTGTCTTTGAGATGAGCACGACTCAGAGTGACCTCAAGAACAAAAGGCCTCAAGTCCCTTTCCAACTACCAACACTTAGTTCATAGAGTTTCTGGAGGCATGTTATTTACGAAGTGGATGCCATTTTTGTTTCCAAACCTGTCATAGCATGTTATATGTGCTATACATCACAAATGTATGTGGTTCATAATCCCCAAACATTCCACAAGAGGAAGATTAGTAATATCTTTCTATGCAGCTCACTGTGTCTGAAAGCCCACTGGAGCGTTAGCTCTGAGTCAGTTCTAACTCGATGGTACACAACAACATGAGACATCATATCGACTCTATCCATCATAAGAACTCTCCTTCAAATAAAAAGAGAAAGAAAATAACAGGACAGCGTGCTTGTCTTCTAGGCATGACCTAGAAATTCCACACATCAGTTTCATTTTTATTGACTCACGGCCAAACTTGATCATTCATGTGTTTCATGTAGCTCTGGGAAGAATTGTCTTAAGATTTCCAAATGGAATATTATAATATCACCTGAAGCCTGTTAGATGTTCACTAAACTAATAATCTCCAAAACAGGCTTTTTACACTTCAAGTGAATGTGCAATTGTGCCCTGGGAAAAGCAAATGGTTTGATATGCTGACTGGAAGGCTTACGTCCACCCAGAGGTCCCTTGATGATGAATCTACTTTTGATAACCAGCCACTGAGCGCCTTACATGAGGACCGTTCATCCCTGACAAATACAAAGCCCCATGGATAGGAGTTGATTTAATAACAATTTTCTTTTCAATATGACTTATTAAAAATGGACACTAAAAATACTTGGTATTATATTTATTTTCATCTATAATGTGAGAAATTAAATTTACCATGATCGTCACTTTGTCCGTGGGTCAGACAGTCCGATATTGGATGTATTACATGTAGTACAAGAGTGGGAATCTATAGCCCAGTATCATCAACAATAGAGATTTCTCTCATTAGATACACTTTCAGCATGTTGCATTCAAGACAAAAATTGACATGTTTATTATCTATGTATGGATTTATATATTATATTACCTAGTGTTTAGTACATTCACCATCTCAAAAGGAACATAGGGTTTAAGATTCCTGCAAGAAAATTATAGGTTGAAAAGAATCCTCTTTAAAAAAGCACGAATAAGCAAAAACATGAAAGTTTTGCCATTTTCACTGTCAGCACAATTTCTTTGTCACATTATGAACTAATTTGCTCTCATTTTCATTAATGATAAGCTTTAAATATATGCAAGTAGTGCCTGATTTACAATGGGCACATTTGCTACTCTGTCAGAAGTCAAATATATCCTGTTTCCATTATTAATGTCTTTTTATCTGTATCTTTATAAATCATAACATTGGACATCTACAGGTAAACATCTGAGGATGATAAAGACAGAAATTTATATGCTGCAACATTGTATGCTGTATACATTACTAATGATAAGGGGTTTTAGTTGAGTATTTTTTATATAATTTCATTTTTTATTGATATTTTACTGAAAGTTTACAGAAAAGTTAGATTTCTATTCATTTATTGTTGCACATTTTCCTCACTACTCTTGTCCCGCCAGTTGGCTTTTCTCTCTTAAAAACTCTTTCATTGTTGTATAGTTTCCTCCTTCTCCCCAACCCCTAGTTCACTTTGCTGTGCCTCTCTTACTCTGGGCTCTTGTCATGCAAATAATACCCAGTAATATATTCCTTTTAAACAGTTCTTTGCCTCTTTTGTTTAAAAAAAAGTCTAAAACAGATGTTTGCAAGTGAAATTTGTTGTAACTGGAATATAACACAAGTTCAAGACTATATTTTTTTAGGATAGTAGGTACTGTAAGTAGTAAACTGTCATAGTTAATAATATATTTAGAAATAATACCTATTTCAAACCTAACTTATTACGTAGCCATTCTATGTCCATGTACATTTCAGTTCAGTAAACCATGTATATTGTTGATTTTGTTTGAGCCTTCAAACCAATACTGGTTCATGGCAACAGTAACCCCATGTATGCACAGTAGAATTGCTCCTTAGGTATCTTCAAGGTTTTGACCTTTTTGAAGCAGAGCATAATGGCCTGTCTTCTGGGGTACATCTCAGTCGGTTTGATCTCCAAGCCTTTCAAGAAGCTTTTATTGTTGTTATGTGCCCTGCAACTGACTCATAGCTGACTGCTTGTACCACCCAGGGACTTGCAAACAACTGAATATTCCACTATTTAAGGAATAGGCTCATCACAATTTAAAGATAATTGAGCATGTTAAAAAAATTTTTTTAAGACCACAGCACTTACGCCCACCCTCAGCCCTTCTCTTAGATTTATAATGAGAATTTTGTTATAAAACTGCCAGCTGCCTTCAACAGGGAAAGTGGCTAAGACATGAGCCTTTCCCATTTTTCTACAGAGAGGGAAAGGAGTGGCATTTGGTAAAAAATAATGAGGTGGAGGTTCTAGAAAAGAGAATGATGAAAAAAATCAATCATGCACCATAGAAAGGAAAAAAATTAGAAACGAATATATGTCAAGTTGGGATAACTGAGCAAAGACATCTCAGTTCCTACACTAAGTTAAAAGGGGGGAAAGAAGAGACCACCAACAGGGAGAGGTGTGGCTGTCTCAGCTGGAGAACTGATTTAAAGTCTTTAAATATATAGCTCATGCTTTAAGTTTGATACTATATGTCCAAAATAAAACAAATCAAAACAAACGCAGTTGCTATGGAGAACCCATGTGTTGCAGAGAATGCACCTCTCAGGGTTTTGAAGTTTAGGTAGGACCTTTATGAATTAGATGGCTTGGTCTTCCTTCTGAGGTACCTTTGTGTGAGTTTGAACTTTTTAGTTCACTGCCAAGCATCTAACTTCTGCCACTAAGACTCCTTTATGGTACATTAAAATGGTCTGTTTCCTTCAGCAAGTCTTTGCAGATGGGAGATTCTGTAAGACTGGACTGTACTACTCAGGGAAACTATCTTTGCTGTGATTCTAGTATACATCCTTTCTGGGAATAGTCTTCCAATTGTTGTTGTGTACCATAGAGTTGGAAGTGACCCACAGCTGACCCTCTGGCAGGTTTTCAGAGGAAGTTAATTGCACAGAAGGCAATTGCCTATACTTCTGTGGAGCACTGGTGGTCTCGAACCCTATACCTTCAGGAGTGCAGCGCAGCTTCTTGCCACTAGGCCACCAATAGTGCCCAGTAAACCAGAGCAGAGATGCCACCTTCTTCTAGGAGTCTCTGGTACCCTAGTTTGCTTCTTCCTGTTTTCCTGAACTCTTCAGGGAAGAACTCAGACCATTTGCACTGCTTCTCCTCCAGAGGCATGAAAACCACAGGTTTATTCAGAATTTTTCCTCTCAGCTGTTTTCCACTGAAAGAATTAAGTTTTCACTTTGTCCTTCCCAGGTGTAGGGCTTTTCCCTTTTCTGAGCCAGAGTAGTGAGATTTAATAGCCATGTGAAGCAGTGAAAAGTTTAATGCTAGTGCTGTTCACACCTGCCTGGGACCGTCCCTCCACCTCCCACTGTGTGAGCTCTATGACACACAAATCCGTGAAGCGTTCCATATTTTTAAAACATTCTTCTAGGTGGTATAGCACCGGTCTGTGTGTTGCTGTACAGAGGTAACTCATGGTTGCTGTGATGCTGAAGACTGTGACAGTGACGTGCCAATCGTGGTAATGGGCATCCATGGTGGACAATGTTGGCTGGAGCCTTCCCGACTAAATCAAGCCTGGAAGCAGGAGCGGCATCCACTTCCAAAATGGCTTGCCTCTGGAAACTCTATGTACAAAGAGTGCTCAGGCTGTTCGTTCAAAGGGTCGCTATGAGTCGTCTACGACTTGATGGCATTAAACAACAACAACAACAACATGCTACAGAAAACCAAAAACAAAGGCTTATCTAAAGAGGTCAGTGCTGCATTAACTTTTCCACAACAAAATGAGGTCAAACTGCTCCACACTCCAGACTTTCTGACACCAACACAGCAGACTACACTGTAAAGTACCAAGATCCTCATTGAAAAATCAAATTAGAAGGAAATTACAAAGGAAGTGACAGAAACATTGGAAATCAAGCCATTCACCTCTGTTAAGGCACATGACTGTGTGGTACAAAATTGTTTAAGTCCTCACTATTAACTAAAAGATGGTCATTTCAAATCCACAGACACTTGATGTTGTCATGTACTGTCGAGTCAGAACTGACTCATAGCTGAACTTCAAGCAAATTTTCAATTTTCAAAGGCAATAAATTATGTGCAGGTAAATTCAACCACAAATATTTGGTTGGCAAAATAATTCCTTACTACTAAGCCACCAGACTCCTTACCCAAACACGTTGTTGTTCTTGTTGTTAGGTGCCATGTAGTCGAGTACAGCTCATAGTGACCCCATGCAAAAAAGATCTGAACCCTGTTCTATCCTGTGCCATCCTCACACTTCCTGAGACACTAGAGCCCACTGCAGCAGTCACTGTTGGGTCTTCTTCTCCTTTGCCAACCCTCTACCTTCCCCACATCATGTCCTTCTCCAAGAGATAGTCTCTCCTAGCAACATGTCCAAAGTATGTGAGGCAAAGCCTTGTCATTCCTACTTCCAAAGAACCCTCCAGCTACACCCTCTCCAAGACATACCTGTTCGGTTTTTTTTGGCAGTCCATGGGATGTCAGTGCTCTTCTCCAACACCACAGCTCAAAGGCATCAAATATTTTTTTGTCATCCATATTCACTGTCCAGTTCTCAGATGCATAGCAAGTAATCTGAAAGACTATGGCCTGCCTGAATCAGGCACACTTTTGAAAGAAAGGTCTTGTGATGTACTTTCCACAGCTATTGGAAACCCTGTGAAGCCCAGTTCTACTGTGACACATTTAGGGCTGCATGAAATTAAATCAACTCAATGGCAACTGGTTTTCACCTGTGCTGAGATCTCCACTTTTGATTGTTCCTGTTCTTTAGCCTCTTCCTCTCCTGAAATTCAACGTCTATGATTTCATGCTTTATCTCAAAACTTCATTCCTCGTCACAAGAGATTTCTCACTTTCACTCTTACATCTTAGAAACTCAAACACTTTCCTTCCACTCCTTGGTCATTTTAAGCCTCACAAGGGAAGGAAGGCATTCACAGCCAGGGAGACACGTTCCATGTGGTACTTGATTCTGGCTCAGTGTTTCTAGAAGGGCTGTAGCCCAGCTGGTTCCTATTGCAGTTAGATTTGAAATAATCACACTTATTGAAAATAAATGGAATTTTTCCTCAGAAATAATGCAGCTAAATCAAATGTGAGAAAAATATCTCCCTCGTAATTGTAGGTAATTATCTGTCTTATTGGAAAATCTTTTTGTAAAAAAACCCCTTGGCCCAGGTTATTAATACCAAATTCCAGTTTCATCCAAATTTCCCCAGAAAGCAGAAATTAAGGAACTTTTCCAACTTATTTTAGAAGGTGCACATAACCCGACACAAATTCCTGACAAAGACAGTAAGAGAAAGGAAATTTCAGATTAATCTTGTAAATATACTAGATCAAAACATTTAAACACAATATTAACAAGACTAAGTCAGCAACATCCCAAAATCTTCTTAAAACCAAACAATATCATTTAGCTCAGCCAATAAAAAAATACCTGCCTCAAGCCCATGCTCTTTTAAGAGCTAGCTATAGGGAAGCAAATTGACAACAGCAATTTAAAAATCAGATAAGAATCTTAGGGGGCAGTGAATTTATGTTAACAGAAGAACAGCTCAGAAAAGGAGGTGAGAATGGTTGCACAATTGAAGAAGGTAATCGATGTCACAGAACAATACATGTAGAAACTATTGAATTGATGTATGTTTTGATGTGTGCATTCTCAATAATAGGAAAATAAGGAAAGTTAAAAAATCTAGCCAGCAACATTAAAATTTCTCCTACATCACAATCATGTTAAATTTATTCCAGGAATATAATATTGTGTTGACATTTTAAAAGCAACTAATTTACATCTCTATGATTACACAAACAAGAAGGAGAAAAAAATATATATATATAATCATCTGAATAGGTGTGGTAAAAGCATTTCATAAAATTCATCCAGCATCCAGATCTTATGAAAATAGCATCCAGATATGATGAAACTCTTAGCAAACTAATATCAGAAGAGAACACTGGAACTACATTGCAGAGTACAGATTAATTTTGTGATATCATTCAGGCTATTCAAAATACATTTTGGTTTACAGCTAATTTTTTGCTGCTCATGATAATAAAGAGCTGATTAATGAAGAACTTAATAGCGGTGTATGAAAGCTCCCTGGGTGTTTTTTTAAAAGTAAATTCTTTCACAAGCTCAACGAGGCATTTAAACATTACCTGCAGTTAACTGGCAGCTTGGAGCCTAAGGAATGAAAAAAAAAATAGCAATATGAGAGTGAGATTCTATTAATGATGCCATTCAAATGCCAGTCAGATTTACTTCCCATTTCTTGGATGGAACTGAGTGACCACAAAGCATTTCACCTTAGAGTACAGAGTTAACTCTTTCTTAGTAGCTTGTTATATCAAGACTGCACTCCATATTAGATCCACACAAGGCACAAAATCAGATATCCACACCTCAAATTACCTCTGCAAAATACTTGACCATTATAGGGCCCATAGCAGTTCTGTTCCTGATCCTATAACACTCTTAGAGGAAGATATTTACTGCAGACCTTTCTGCATCAAAGCTTGGTTGCTGTGTGTAAGACCTGTGACTGCCTCATGGCTAAGACTGATGAGCACTGGGTGATGAAGGTCTCAATGAACCCTGAGACCTCACATCTTCTCCTCATTGACCAACTACCTCACTATGCAATAGTTTACAACATTAAAAAGAAAAAGAAAAGATCTTCTATCCTACTACTAATGGCACATGCCTGGCAGTAAATGGGGAGCTCCGATGGTGTAGTCCATAGGGAGTTGAGATGCTAATTCAAAGGCAGCACCTCTGTAGTGGTTGGAGTCAACCAGTGGATGGTGCCGTAGAAGAAATAGATGAGCAGTAGCCTCCTATGTGACTTACAATCAGCTATGAGTCAGTTCTGACTTGAAGCCAATGGGTGAATGAGTCTGGCAGTAATAAATGCCAAAGCGTGAGGTCAGAGTAATTACAGAGGCCAAGGTGATGTGTCACTGTGAGTGGGCCATGCTTCTCAGTGGTTTGACAATTACATATTGGTATAATTTGTTAGTTATGTGATGATAGAATGTTCCTCCACTTTGTGATCTGATGTGGTCATCCTCACTTTTGTAAATTGCCAGTTTTGCATAATAACTTGGCTTTGGCAAGCAATAAGAAGAGAGGATATAAACAAACTGCATTCTCCAATTCCACGCCTGTTGTTGTTGTAGTTGTTGTGTATTGTAGAGTCAGAATCAACCTGTAGCTGACCCTCCAGCAGGTTTTCAGAGGTAGTTAATTGCATGAGAGGAGATTTCCATCCTTCTCCTATGGAGCTGTGGGTGGCCTTGAACCTCATTCTTTCAGGATTGCAGCCCAGCTTCTTGCCACTAAGCCGCCAGAGCTCCCTAATTTAAGGCCTACTAAGAACTAATTCCCAAACCTTGTGGTAGGTTTTAAAGAAGAACAGCTTACAGGTTTGGAAGCAGTCAGGGAAATTAAGTCAGGAAAGTAGCATTTAAGTCCAAGTAGTAAACAGATTCCCTAGGAAATGTCATCCTATGAACCCCTTCTTTTTAAGTCTGTCTGAGAGAAAAAGAGAAAATCCTTTCCTAAAGATATTTTGTAAGATACTGTCAATTTCACCTGTATTTTAGTGATTTCTTTTCCTCTCTTGATCACATGTCATGTCGTCCAGTCCACACACTGTCTTTCCTATCATTTGATAAAAGTCTGAGGCTCATGAGCAAACAAGGCAGCAACTTGATGAAAGTCTGAACATTCTGTGATTGGAGAAGCCCCGGCTTCTCAAGATGCTCACACAGATGGTGCGTGTAGTTGATGGTTGAGCAGGTTGCCGAGTATCAATTACACGGGAAAGATCTTTCACTCCTGCACACACACATGCCAAGAGTCAGAGAGCTTCTGCAGGGGAATGACCCATGGCTGACAAATCATAGTACTTAACGATTAAATATATCAGCAACTGCCTGAATCTCAACTTCTGTGGCCCACATTTCATTAATGAGGGCCGGGCGCAAAGTAATTTGAAAGCATTCAAGCTCAGGGAATAAGCAACCAACTCGTGGAAAGATGGAACAAGCGAAAGCTCAGTGTTCCAGGAGTTGGAAGGTCCTTGTTTTCCTCTAAAAGGTCAGCTCTGTTCAATCTTCTTATTGTCTCTGCCAGTTTCTCCCTAGCCATGGCAGAGGTCTCCCTGACCTCTAGCTCTGTGGGCAGAATCTTAGACCATGCAAGTTTACTTATCCTGCTTAGAACAGCCCCTTCCCAAAATAATAATCTCCTTCTTCCCTTCTTCTCCCTGCCCCCCCCCCACTACAGTTCCCTTTGAGAGAGAGAGAGAGACAAATTTTATATCTAAGAATTTCTAGGTGCAAAAATGACCTAATCTCTGATCTCTAAAGCTTACAATTCCTTTGCCGCCATCAGTTAATTATAAATTCTCTTAGAACATTGCTGCCTTGCCCTTCACTGCACGAACTTCTTTCCTCTTTACAGACCCCCGATAATCTCCTCCTATTTTCCTAAGAGCTGACACATTTGGCTCAGCATCTTGTTTCTTTCACTACAATACAGGCTCTTTGCAGCATTATTAGTTGTGAGCTCTGACTTCCTCACAGCTAAATTGGGGCGTTGTGGATTCACAGCACACTCCGAGGGTAAGTGTGTGACTGAACACGCTTTCTCATGTCCCTCGTTCACTAGTTCCAGGAAGACGCTGAGTGGCCCTGTCCTCTCTGTGCCTTTGATTAATTTCTTGTTTGAACTCTTCCTCAGTCTCTCCTATACTCAGATCCCAACATCCTTCTCGAATAAAAATGAAATCCCCAATTCAAAATCTAGACATAGTGAGGAAGATATTATATTCAAAAGGATTATTGCAAGGGGGGGCCTGGCAGAAATGACTATTGCAGCAGGAGAAGGAACCATTACAATTGAAGATCTGTGTTGACTATAAGAGACAAGAAAACATCTAAAACCAAGGACCATAAGCTTCATTAAAGAAAAGCTTGGAGCAATGGTACAAGTCCTAATCCACAACATAAATAGTCTTCCAAGTATCCTGAAAAATCTACAACCAGGAGAAGATAAAATAGATGAATGGGATCTTCTAAGAATCAAATCCCTATGAACATCCAAAAACTTCTTCAACACGGTAAAAAGGGAAGCCACAGACTGGGAAAAAGTATTTGGTAATGACATATCAGATCAGGGACTTATATCCAGAATTTATCAAATACTTGAGTACCACAACAAGATAAAGGTAAATCATCCAATAGAAAAATGGGCACAGGACACAGACAGACACTTCACCAAAGAAGACATTCAGATGGCTAACAAGCATATGAAGAAATGTTCAAAATCCCTAGCTCTAAGACAGATGCAAATTAAAACAACTGTGAGATATCATCTCACCCCAGTCAGAATTGCAAAATTTAACAGGACATAAAGCAACAAATACTGGCGAAGTTGTGGAGAAACTGGAACTCTTATTCACTATTGGTGGGCAGTATGGGACTTTCTCAAAAAGATGCAAATAGAGATACCATTTGACCTAGCAATTTTACTACTGGGAATATACCCCAAAGAGACCATAACTAATATCCAAATAGATATGTGCACACCTATGTTTATCGCTACAACAGAACACATGTAGATAATAGAAAGGGCAACTGAGATTGAGCTTTCAAGTATGGAAATACAAAGGAAGAGGAACAGTTGCAAGCAAACACTAGTGATTAGGACACGGAATGTGAGAACCATGAGTGTAGGAAAATTAGATATTGTTAAGGAAGAAATGGAAAGCATAAATATTGACATACTAGGCATTGGTGAGATGAGATGGACTGGCATGGGGCATTTT
>NW_006399918.1:3959230-3961067 GCF_000299155.1 Elephantulus edwardii
GGAGGGCTGGGCAGGGAGAAAAGTGCAACAAGGAATGAATGGAAATCCAAAATCTCTGTAAGTGTTCAAATACAATTTTAAGAAAGAGAGATAAGCAAACATTAAAAGAGTTGCGGGAGGAGGGGTCATTTATAGAGAAAAGTGTGAATAATTCTAGAAATAATTAGATACAACAAAGTGACCTGAAAAGATGTCTTTATTGGATAGTAAATCACAGAATTTCTCAAGTTGAGGGCAGCCTATTGCCACAAACTCTATACTGGTTTAAGGAGAAAATAGGTCAAAGTTCAGTAATTTGAGAGAAGGAGAAAAGTTTAATGAAAGTACTATTGGCAAGCCTTTTGTTTTTATTGGTCAGTAAAGACAAGAATTTCATCTATCTTTCATAAAGTAAAGAATAAGAAACTGCAGGGCTTGTATCTGGCCTTTTCCAGATAAGCAAGAGGAATTCTTGAGTCCTACAGAAATCATATGACGAAGGGTAGTAAGTTTGGTCATAAGCCATTTTCCTGAAGATGAAGAGCAAGGGATTTATTTAGCCATTACAGTTTTCCAAAATCACAGTGTTGAAGTAAAATTCAGTAGTTCTAACCCTCACTTCCAGATTGTTTGATGTTCTGTTTTTCCAGAGAAGGTATAAATGGTCTTTCCACTTTAAATGCAGGTGCCACACCTTCACCTTTCTCTGCTCTAACATTCTCTGGAGGAAAAAGTATCCCTCATGCTTCTCCACATACAGAGCTAAAGAAAAACAGCACCACAAATCATTTCTACTTCCCAGGGTGCCATCTGAAGAAGACGTGGAAACTGCTGATATTTCTAGAAATGAGGCTGTGGAACAAAGATCATGTCAGGGATAGAACACACTCAGTGAGCTGCTGATTCGGGAAATATTGCTCCTTATCATCCTGACTTTAATAGTTTAAATTTAATAAAGTTCTTTAGAACAGTTCTCAATTTTAAAATCTTGCTATTGATAAGAAAGAAAAAACAAAAATACCAAGACATATACTTATTTGCCTGACATAAATTTGCATATGGCAAGTACTCAATATATTTTTCAAAAAGACAAATCTTTCCTAAGGGCCATTATAGTTTTCTTTTCTCATAAAAATATCAAACTTTTAAAAATGAACTAGATCAGCACAGGTGTAATTGTGTGACTAAATTGGACAGGCTATTCCAAACTCACAAATGTTTGCAACTTAGAGATTGTTGTTTCCTCTTACTACATTAGGATTCTAATTGTGAAATTCTAGTTTTTAAGAGAATTTGGAAGGTAATTGCAGTGATTGGCAGGGGGAGAAATATAAGCTTTCAAGATTCAATAATCAACTTAAAATAGGCAAAAAAAGAGCATCTGTATTATGGACCTCTTGTTATTGTTAGCTATCATTGATTCTATTCTGATTCATTAGAAACTCAAGAAGGATATTGTTACTGTTAGGGCCATCAGGTCAATAGAATGAAGCCTTGGAGTCTCCTGACAATCTCCATTGTATTACTCCAAAACAGCCATTGTTAATCCATCTCATAGATTAACACTGATATTTCCCTTTTCTGCTTTAGCAACCATAGGCTCTTTCTCCAGGAACTAACTAGTTCCTCCTGAAAACATGCCCAAAGTATGGGAGACAAAAATCTCACCATCCTTGTTTCTAAGTAGCATTTTGTTCTGTTGTTTTTGTTGATTGCCTGCAAGTCAAGCACAACTCAGAGCAACCCTCCGAACAAAAGCATTTTAGCTGCACTTATTTCAAGATGTTGTTGCTGTTATGTACTGTCGAGTCGCTTGTGAGTCATAGTGGCCCTATGTATAACAGCTGTGCACCATCCT
>NW_006399918.1:3961837-3963589 GCF_000299155.1 Elephantulus edwardii
ATTTGAGTCTACTGCCCCAAACACTGTATATTAATATAGTATATCCATTTCACTGAGGGTCTTCTTTTCCTTTGCTGACCCTACATCTTTTTGAGCATGATGTCCTTTCTAAGGAATAGATTCTCCTAACAAGATGTCTAAACATGACCAAATATGCAACCAATATGCATTAATAATTACTGGTGACAAGAATGCAAAAGTTGGAAACAAGGAGGAAGGAATAGTAGTCAGAAAGGATGGACTTGGTGACAGGAATGAGGCTGGATGAAGTCTGAATGGTCAAATTTTATGCACTCAGTGATTAATTCATAGCAAACACCTTTTTTAAAAGAAAATACAAATGGCGACTTTACACATGGACCTCACCTAATGGGTAGTGCAGGAATAAGATTGACTATATTTGTAGAAAGGATTATTGGAGAAGCACAATATTTGTACTGAAAAACCAGACCAGGTGACGACTGTGGAACAGACAATCAATTACTCATGTGTAAGTTTAAATTGAAAATGAAGAAAATTAAAACCAGTCTAAGCAACCAAAATATGACCTTAAGCCGCTCCTAGCTAAATGTAAGAATCATTTCTAGAACAGGTTTGAGGCATTGAACACCAATGATAGAAGATGTGAGGAATTCTGGGAGGACACCAAAGATACCATTCATGAAGAGAGCTTTATGAAGAAGGAAGAGAAAGAAAAACCAAAATGGCCATCAGAAGAGACTATGAAAATGGCATTAGAACATTACAAATCTAGACAAAAGGAAGAGATGCTGAAATAAAAGAGCTGAACAGAAGATTTCAGAGGGTAGATTGAGAAGATAAAGCAAAATATCTTCATTAAATGTGCAGATATCTGGAATCAGAGAGAAAGGGGGAAAAAATAATTCAGAATTTCCCAACATGAAACAATTGAAAAAAAACTCAAGCCTGGAGTTGCAATATTGAAAGATGTTATGGGCACAATCTTGAATGATCCAGAAAGAATCAAGAGATGGAAGAATTGCACAGAATTTCTGTACCAAAAAGAATTTAACACTGAAAAATTTCAAGAAGTACAATATGAAAAAAAGCCAATAATAATGAAGGATGAAGTTCAAGCTGCACTGAATACTATAGAAAAAATAAGGACCCAGGAATTGTTGAAATACCAATTGACATGTTTCAAAGAACAGATACAGCCCTGGTTATGCTCATAACTTCTATGCAGGGAAATGTGGAGGACAGCTACCTCAATCTGGCTGATTGACTGAAAAATCCATATTTGTTCCCACTCCCAAGAAAGGTGATCCAACAGCTGTGCCAAATGAGATGTTCTGTACTATTTATTATGCCTCTTCTGATTGCATCAGTGATTATACAGCTTCCTAGTGGTATAAAGCCCTTGACACTTACCAACATTAGTGTAGTCAGAGATCCCAGGAAAGGACACCGAACCAGTTACCTTTACGTTAGCTTTACAACATTATGCCACCAGGGATTCTTACAGTAACAAAAACAACAACAACAAAGTTACCATCAAGTTGGTTCTGGCTCATGTATATCACAGAAGAACTATGTTTCATAATTAAATAGTTGATTTAAAAAATTGAATCATCAGAAATTCCTTCTGAAGCATAATTGAGAAGGTATAA
This sequence comes from Elephantulus edwardii, assembly GCF_000299155.1. Taxonomy (NCBI): domain Eukaryota; kingdom Metazoa; phylum Chordata; class Mammalia; order Macroscelidea; family Macroscelididae; genus Elephantulus; species Elephantulus edwardii. Next base: position 3,963,469 of record NW_006399918.1, read on the forward strand.
ATTCTAGACTTTTGGTTAGCAGTCAAGAATGTCAATTATTGGTACAAAGATCTAGGCCCCATCTTATCACAGTGGTTGTTGTGGTTGTTATGTGCCATCGAGTCGCTTGCCACTCATTGTG
>NW_006399918.1:3964244-3967180 GCF_000299155.1 Elephantulus edwardii
GGTCCAAGTATAAGTTTTGCATAATCACAATCAAATGTTCTGGGATTCTCATTCTTCTCAGAGTCAGCCACAGCTTGTTTTGATCCACACAGTCAAAAGCCTTTTTTTCATAGTCAATGAAGCACAGATAGACATTCCTCTGGTACTCTCTGCTTTCTGCCAAGATCTATCTAACTTTAGTTATAATATCCCTAGTACCATGACCTCTTCTAAACCCAGCCTGCACATCAGGCAGTTCTGCTGACGTGTTGCTCCAGTCGTTTTTGGATAATTTTCAGCAGAATCTTGCTTGCATGTGATGTTAATTATATTGTTCAATAATTTCCTCAAAACTAAAACTCTCAACATTGAGAAGCTGAAGAGGGAGGGACTTGAAACTCCTCTGGAGAGAAAATGCTTCAGTTGAGGAATCTCGCTGCCACGGGGCTGCTCTGCAGCCCAAAGAGGACAATAGACTTTAAGAGAGAGGGCTGCACTGTAGACCAGAGAGAACCTGAAGGACATTAGGAAAGGCAAAATTTCTGCCTCCACAGACCCAGATGGGACCTCCAATAGAATAAGTTGTCTTTCCTCAGAGACTGAAAAATTTAAGCCTAAAACTAATCAATGGCATCGTAAAGATAAAGAACTATCAACAACCTATGCAGAAACAGTAGAAGCAGTCTAACACATCCCAAGAAAAACTTCACATAATGTCAAGAAAGAAGGAAGCAGCTTGAAACATTGTGAAAAAACAAATTAAGCCTTCTCAAAACAAATAAACAAACAAAAAAACCACTCCAGAGCATACTGTAGATCCAATGAATACCCCACAGACAGAGAGGCAGAAGAAATACACAGAAGCAGATCATATGAACAAATGAAAAAGATACAAATGAAGGGAAAAAGCATCAAAGCCATAAATAAAGCAAATACTCCAGAGACAGGGAACCAGAAGAAATGTACTGATATGGAATTATATATACAGCTATGCAAGAAGGTGGAAATGATGGGAGAAAGAATGGAAGCTTAAGTAAAGCAGATATTCCAGAGACAGAGAGCCAGAAGAAATATACGGACATGGAGAAACATACACAACTACAAAAAGAATTGCAAAAGATGGATTAAAGAATGTTGTTGCTGTTGCTTGCCATCAAGTTGAGAACAACTTGTTGAGCACAACTCATAGTGACCCTAAGAACAAAAGGCCTTTTTATAATTAACGTCATATATCAAAGTTCATAGAGTTTCCAGAGACATGTTCTTTAGGAAGTGGATTCCACTCCTGCTTCCAAAGAAAGAAAGAATTGAAACAATAAGTAAAGTGGTATAAGAACTAAAAAAAACAAAACAAACAAACAAAAATAACACAACAAAACAAACCCAGCAATGACAACATAAAACAAAATCACAAGATAGAGAAGTATAGCCAAAATAATGTCAGAAAGGAAACAAATGCAGAAAATGCAAGAAAGAATATCAAGACTGAAAAAGCATAAGTTCCCAACATGCTGGAGGAACAAAAGAGCAAAACAGAAGAGATGGAACAGAGAGTGTGTAAGCCAGAAGATCAGAATCTCAACTAGAACATACTAGAATAAAAATCAGAGAAGAGAGAGAATATTTTAATCATTTGGGATAACATCACAAAGAATAATATATATCCGTTCAACAGAAAAATCCATTAAAAAGGTCCTCAAACAAATGATAGTGAAAAGACAACATACCAAAATCTCTTGGGTACAGCTAAAGTAGTCCTCCAAGGGCGGCTCATAGTAATAGGCAAACACATAAAAAAGAAAGAAGTAAAATTAATGACCTGACTCAACACCTCCATCAAATAGAAAAAAGAATAACAATCTAACCTCACAGCCTCTAGAAGAAAGGAAATTAAAAGGACAAGAGCTGAAATTACTGAGATAGAAAACAGAAAATCAATTGAAACCATCAAGACCAGGAGCTGTAATTGGCTATTCAAACGGGTCAATAAAATTTACAATGCATTGACAAGCTTAACAAAAGCAAAGAAAGAGAAGACACAAATAACTCCTTCCATGCAATTAACTGCCTCTGAAAATTCATTTAAGTGTCAGCTATGGGTCAGTTCCAATCCTATGGTACACAAAACCAACAGTAGACCAATTTAGTAGACAGATGCAAGATACAATAACAAAGAAAACACAAGGAAAGTAAGCAATACCATTTATGATGTTGATGTTGTCATCAAATTGTCTGTGATCCTATATACACATGCTCTGAACCATGCTTTATCCTGAGCCAATCTCACTGCTTCTTACTCTTCTACCCCCATTACCCAGTTATTACATCAATTCATCTCATCTAGGGTCTCCTTACCCTGAATTGTCCCTCTGTCATTCCAAGAATGATATCCTTCTCCAAGTACTGATCGCTCCTGGAAACACGCTTAAAGCACATGGGATAGAGCTTCAAAATCCTTTCCTCCAAAGAGCAACTTGGTTTCACCTTCTTTAGGAGGTGAACTTGTTTGTTCTCTTGGTAGTTCATGGTATGTTCAATATTCTTCTTCAGCACCACAACTCAAAGTATCAATTCTTTTTCTGTCATCCTTGTTTATCGTCCAGCTTTCAGATGTGTAACAAGTAATTGTGAAAACCATGACCTGGATCAGGCACACCTTAGTCTGTAAACTGACATCATTGCTTTTCAGCATTTTGGAGAGGTCCCTGACAATAGATTTTTGCAGTGTAAATTCATCTTTTGATTTCCTGTCTGCTGGTGCAGAGAGTTTTGATTGTGGAGCCAAGTAAGCTGAAATTGTTGATAATCTCAATCTCTTCTCTATCCACTATGGTGCTGCCAATTGGCCCAGTGGCAAAAATCTTTGTTTTCTTAAGGTTGAGCTTCAATTTATATTTTAGACTGCAGTCCTTGACCTTCTATAGTAAATGCTTCAGGTTCCCCTCAGTTTTGGCAAG
>NW_006399918.1:3967415-3971687 GCF_000299155.1 Elephantulus edwardii
CTGGTCTAAGTATAGGTTTCACATGAGCACAATCAGGTGTTCTGGGACTTCCATTCATCTAAAGGTCAGCAATAAAGTGTTGTGATCCACACAGTCAAATAAGTTTTCAAAGTAAATGAAACACAAATGGGCATTCCTCTGGTACTCCCTGCTTTCAACCAACATCCATCTTACATTGGTTGTGATGTTCCTAGTGCAAATGGCCTCTTCCAAATCCAGCTTGTATTTCTGGTAGTTCTCTGTCAGTGTACTATTCCAGTCATCTTCAGCAGGATTTTGCTTGCATGTGATGTTAATGATATTGTTGTTGTTTCTATCCTCCATCAAGTTGCTTATGACTCATATCAACCCTATATATAGTAGCTCTGAAACCTGCCCTATACTGAGCCAGTCTTACTGACTCTGATCACCTACCCCCATTACCCTAGTCACTATGTCAATCCACCTCATCCAAGGTTTTCCTAGCCTGCATTATCCCTCCACCCTTCCACGCATGATGTCCTTCTCCAAGGATTGGTTCTTCTTGGTCATGTGTCTAAAATATGTGAGACTCAGCTTCAAAATTCTTGCCTCCAAGAAGAAACCTGGTTCCACCCTCTCCAAGACAGGTCTGTTGGTTCTCTTGGTGTTCTACAGTATGTTCAATACTCTTTTCCAGCACCACAACTTAAAGCCATCAATTCTTCTGTCATGCTTAGTTATTGTCCAGCTCTCTGATGCATAGCAAGTAACTGTGAAGATCATGGCATGGATCAAGTGTACCTTAGTCTCTAGGAGAACATCATTGCTCTTTAGCATGGAGAATGTGAGCATATGAATGTAAGAAAATTAGACATTATGAAGAGGAAAGGGCATGTAAAAATATTTTTATATCCTCTTACAGCTTGTCTAGTCTTCTTTCATTAATGTCCAAAGCCTCAAATCTATTACTGAGATGATTTCTTAACTTAGGTGGGATAGATTTAAGGTCAAATTTTGGTTCTTAGGGATTTGTTTTCATTTTCTTTAGTTTTAGTTTAAATTTGCTTGAGTAGTTGATTGCCTGTTCCATAATCAGCAACTGGCTTAGTTTTCACAGCTGATGTTGAGCTTCTCTAGCAATTCTTCCCACAGATGTAATAAATTTGAGTCCTGAGTAGTCCATCAGGTGAGATCCTTGTATATAGCTGCCATTTGCTCTTCTTATAAAAGATATTTGCAATTAATAAATCATTGATTGTACAAAATTCTATCATTCTATCTCCAGCCTCATTTCTGTCAAGACAATATTTTCTATTGATCCTTATTCCCTGTACCTTCCTCAAATGTCCTACCTGTGCCTGTCCCAGACAACCTACACATGCTTGTGCACATGATCTGTGCTTGTGCCACCCCTCCTCTGCTCCAAACCGGCCAAACTTGGGAGTAGAGAGATAATGAGTAGACAGAAGTGGCTGGATGCCTGAGCTATCATATCAGGGGTTGGTTGGGGACAGAGGAGAGAGAAGTATTGGTGGGCAAGGTGAGGCAACTGAGGGGAATGCTGACAGAAGGAGGAACAGGAGGGACTGGACCACAGCACATCCTCCAAAGGGAAAGGTGAAACCAACACTAAATCTGCTAGCTGTGTAATGGAGAAGGATCTTTCATCTAATCAATTGGGTAAAATGTCTGTCAGATATTGTTCTAAAGCTGAACATCCAAATTAAAATAGACTAAGAAGTCTTGGGCACCCACCTCCAAAACAGAAGACCTTAAAAAACCCTCCTGAAGATAGAGGACATTTAGTTTAGACTAGCAGATATGACACTGGAGGCCAGTCCTCATAATAGGAAACACAAAGGAGAAGGAACAGTTGCAAGCAGATACAGTGTTTAGAATGTGGAGCGTGAGAAGGATAAATGTAGGAAAATGGACATTGTTATGGAAGAAACGAAACACATAAATATTGACATACTAGGCACTGGTGAAATGAGATGTATCAGCATGAGACATTTAGAACCAGACAATCATATGATCTCCTACACCAGAAATAAAAAAGTGATTCAAAATGGGATGGCTTTCATAGTTAAAAAGAACATTTTTAGATCCATCTTGAAATACAATGTTGTATCATGATAATATCCATATGCATAAAAGGGAGACCTGTTAATACCACTATCATTAAAATATAGACACCAACAACCAGAGCCAAAGAGAAAAAAATAGAAGATTTTTACCAATTTTTGCAGAAATCTATCAAACATACAACCAGGAATCATTAATAATAATGGGTAACTGTAATATAAAAGTTGAAAACAGAAAAGAAAAAACCATTTACAACAGACAACTGCAAATTGAGATACTTGGGATTAAGCCTAACTAGAGACACAAAAGATCTTTATAAAGAAAAGTACAAAATACTACTGCAGAAACAATGAGAGATCTGAATAAATGGGGGAAAGTTCTCTGATCACTGACAGGAAGGCCTAATATAGTGAAAACAATAATCCTAACCAAAGCATCTACATGTCTAAGGCAATTACAACACAAATACCAAATTCATTTTTAAAAGATATGGTAAAGGCAATTGGCAAGTTTATTTGGGAAGGTAAGAGACTCCAAATAAGAAAAGCATTTCTGATAAACAAAAATAAAGAGGGAGGCCCAGTGCTTCCTGATCTTAGAAACATAGGTGCCTTAACTAAAGCATCATGGTACTGGTACAATGATAGACACATAGACCCAGGGAACAGAATCGAGAACCCAGATATTAACCCTTCTGTCCACAGTCAACTAGTATTCGACAAGGAAATAAAGCTTATACAATAGGGAAACAATAACCTCTTCAATAAATGATGATGGCAAAACTGGACTTCTGCCTGTAGAAACCTGAATCACATTTCCCGCCATATAGAAAAAAAAATCAACTCAAGGTGGATCACAGATCTAGAGGTAAAACTCAAAACCATAAAGATCATAAGAGACAAAATTGGATCTAACTTAGAAGGTATAGCCTGTGGTATCAATAGGCCAGGAAATACAGTTAGAAATGCACAACTAGAAGAGGATAGCATTGATGAGAACCTTCTAAATATTAAGTTCCCCTGTGCATCAGTTTTCCCCCCAATATGGTGAAAAGAAAGCCTACTGACTAGGGATTTTTAAAAAAGGTCATTTGGCAATGCCAACTGAGACAACAGTTCCATAACAAAAGCTTATAGAATACTACAGGACCTCCACAAGAAAAAGACGGAGAACTCAGTTACAAAATGGGCAAAAGCCATAGAAAGACATTTCTGAGAGGAAGACATTTGGAGGTTCAAAAAACACATGAAGAAATGCTAAAAATCATTGACAAAAAGAGAAAGATACAAATCAACACCACAATTATCTCACTCCAGTAGCAGTGGCAAAGTCTAACAGGACAGTAAACAATAAATGTTGGAGAGGATGTAGAGAGATTGGAAGTCACATACAATGTTGGTGGGATTGTAAAATGGTACGAACACTCTGGAAGGCAGTTTGGTGTCCCCTCAGAAAGCTGAACATAGAAATTCCATATGACCCAGCTATTCCACTGATAGGAATATATCCCAAGGAAAATAGAACTGAGACACAAATGGAGATTTGCACACCAATGTTCAGAGCAACATTATTTACAAAAGCAAGAAAATGGAAGTAGCTCAAATGTCCATCAACAAATGAATGAATTGTGAAATTGTGGTACATTTACATGATGGAATTGATGGAACATTCCAAAGCAATAATTTGAAAAATACTCTATAACATGGGCAAGGGTGGAGAGCATTGAGTTTAATGAATTAACACAGTCTCATAAGGTTAAATACTACATAAGACCATTATTGGAAAAATAGAAGGATAACTAATAAAATGTGTATAAAAGCCCAAAGAGGGTAAGGGGAGGACATGGGGGCAAAGCATGGTAGATGGGGAAAATCATGAGATCACAGAGTTTGGTGGTCAGATGAAACGGATGATGGAATTGGGAAAGATTCAGTGGGAACCTGAAAAGATGGGGAAATAGTGAGCATCGATCAATGGTGATAAATTTTATAAAACATACTCTATTTTTTTTTCCTTCTTAAGCTTTTTTTTTTTTATGGAACGCTTCACGAATTTGCGTGTCATCCTTGCGCAGGGGCCAATGATAAGTATTCTTCTCTGTATCGTTCCAATTTTAGTATATGTGCTGCCGAAGCGAGCACTTATTTTTTTTTAAATAATTTTAATGAGCATTTACAGAGATTTTGGATTTCCATTCATTCATTGCTGCACTTCTCTCCCCGCCCA
>NW_006399918.1:3972787-3975127 GCF_000299155.1 Elephantulus edwardii
TTGGTTTTTGTATATGGAGTGAGGTGTGGATCTTGCTTGAGTCTTCTGCAGATATTTTTCCAATTTTGCCAGCACCATTTGTTAAAAAGGCTGTAGTTTCCCCACTTAACTGATTTCATTTCCTTGTCAAAAATCAGTTGACCATATGTAGACGGGCTGATTTCTGGGTTCTCAATTCTATTCCATTGATCTATGTGTCTGTCATTGTACCAGTACCATGATGTCTTAACCAACACGACAGTGTAGTAGGATTTGAAATCAGGCAGTGAGATGCCACCTACCTTTTTTCTGTTTTTAAGGAATGCTTTGCTTATTCGGGGCTTCTTTCCATTCCAAATTAAACTGGAGATTACCTTTTCCATCTCCTTGAAGAATTGGATTGGTATTTTTTAAGGCTTCCTTCCTTTATAAAGTTTGTTAACATTATTGTTCTTGATAGAATTAAGATATAATATGATGATGCAGTTACTTTCAGAACTTTTTTCCAAACCAGTATAAGTGGCTAATCAATGTGAGTATATAATAAGCTGTCAAGTGAGTTTAAATAACAAGTGAGAACTAACTATTGGTAATAGTCCTGATGCAGGGTAAAAGTTCATGTAATGTCCCCGATCATTTTTAATAGATTTTTCTCTGTAAATTGATATATCTGGGAAGCCTATAAGACAGATAGGGAGGATATGATAGGATGTTTATGTCCAAAGCACAAAGAATTATAAAGCCTTGGACAAAACCTTATATTTGACACACCTTCACCCATTCCTCTGGGAGAAAATGTAGATCTTCCTAACATACTTGTCTTGTTGGTTTTGAGGTTTTTGTTGTTTTGGGAGGTGGATTTTCCCCCTCAAGCTTTGTTGTCTACCCAGTTACTGTTCTTCTCCTGCCCTCTTTCATCCTTCTTGGACTTCAATTGACCCAATGTTCTAAAAAATGTTTACTAAATGCCATCATTTTGTGAATTCTTTTCTTATATTCTAAATACAAGTGACCAGTGCCTTCTTTTGTACAATATCCCTGACCCAAAACAATAATCCTGTGTAGATGGCTAGTAAGCTTTGTGTCTCTAACTTTTTTAAAAATTTCATTTTATACTGGTTTACATACTAAGTTCATGAAGTTCATATACATTGTTATTCACACCTGATCTTACCTTTTCTCTACCCATCCCTCTAGCTCTTATTTTTTTTTGTCATCTTCCTCATTGAACTGTAACTCAGCAAAGTTTGTAATTTTTGTTATTGTAATCCTGGAGCTAGTTTATATATAATTAGTGCCTGAAAAATTGTACATCGGTTGAATAAATAAATGTGATGATCTTACTGGCATTTTTCCTGATGAACTAAAAAGCCAAACAAACAAACACTAAGGTAAGTATGATAAGAATAGAGATAATTGGAATGAGCAGTAGGGGAGAGCTGAAGGAATACCAGTAGAGTGAGATGTTGGAAAAAGATGGTGACTATAACAAAACAATGATAATAATGAAGATAGCCCACATTAGGCAGCAATCTAGAACTATGAATAGATTACAGGAGGCAGCAACAAAATGATTCACTGTCCCTGACTCATCCTATTAAGAGGATCTATGACAACTGATGACTACCCACTCTCAGACTTTTGTACTTCTCTTGTTAGAAGTTGAATTCTCCAGGAAATCTAAAGCCATGAGTAGTTGGTTAAAAAATAAAAGTCTAACACTATAAAAGCATTTGCTGATTCATGTGATAGAGGGAACAGGAAAAACATTCAAACCCTTGAGGAACGAGGGGAAAGAATGAGGAGAGGCAAGGAAGCTCTCATTGAAGTACACGACTTGACCACTTTTCTTCTTATTCGCTGTACCTTGCCCCTTCACCTTTCAGCTGATTCATCCATGTTTCCCAACTTGATGAAAAACATGGCACAGCCCACACAGGCTAAAATAAACAGAATCAAAGCTTTCTGCTCTAAAGAAATTTAAGCAAAGTTTGGAATCAATAAAGGAGGGAAGCAGGAGAATTAACACATATTTCTTCTAGCATTTGGAGGAAGAAGTATTTATCCTAGAACAAATTTTTTCAAGAAGATGATAAGAGCACACTTGTATTGAACATTTTTTTTTGTTGTTGTTATGTGCCATCGAATCCCATGTGAATCATAGGAACCCTATGTACAAGAGCCCTAAATGCCGTTCTATCCTGTGCCAACCTAGCCATCTCAAACGCACTCACTCCCACCACTCCACTCACAAAATTGATCCATCTCAACCAGGGTCTTCCTCTCCTGCACCGTCCCTCCACACTCCCAAACATGATGTCCCTCTCCAAGGACCAGTCCCTCCTTGCAACATGCTCAAAG
>NW_006399918.1:3987358-3991040 GCF_000299155.1 Elephantulus edwardii
TAACATGGTACTTCTGATACAGGCCAAGGTCTTGCAATCACTTGCTATGTGTCAGAGAGTTGGACAATGACTAGGGAGGATAGGAGAATCAATGCCTTTGAGCTGTGGTGCTGGAGAAGATCATTGAATATAACATGAACTGCTAAGAAAACAAATATGTTCATCCTGGAGAGGGTGAAGCTGGGCTGCTTCTTGGAGGCAAATGTTCTGAAGCTTCATGTGACATACTTTGACCATGTTGCAAGGTGGGACCAGTCCTTAGAGAAGGAAGTCATGCTTGGGAGGGTGGAGGGACAGTGCAGGAGAGGAAGATCCTCTATGAGGTGGATTGATTCAGTGACTGGGATATTGGGGTTAGGTGTGTTGGAGACAGTGAGATTGACACAAGATAGAGGACGATTTAGGACTGTTGTATATAGGGTCACTATAAGTTGCAGGCGACTTGACGGGATATAACAATAACAACAATGTGGTACAACACTTTCACCTTTGAAATCAGTCATCTTCATAAGTCAGTCTTTTTCGCTCAGAAAGTAGGTTGTTGACCATTTACCAACATAGTATTGCCTTCGTCCTTGTACCACATACTGTACAGTTCCATGCTCCTTTGTATTGTTGTCTGCTGCCTCTTCTATGTCAGCTACATTTCCTGAATTGTATTTTAATGCCTTAATTTTTTTTTTACTCACCCAGAGAAGCCTTAAACAAATACTAGGAAATTTTCAAAAGGCTATGAAAAACCTAAAATTCCTTTTGTAATGGAATCGGGACGTTAGTTTGCCAAAGCACAGATAGTGAGTTGCCCACAGACTTAGTGAGTCTTAATAATGAGGGATGCATATATTAAACTAAGGTAAACTGCTCTGCTAAACATTTCCATTCTTCTTCACATTTTCCCACAGGAAATCATGTCAGTGGGAATCTGGAGCCTCTTAGGAAAAGAATAAAAGTTTCATGGGAGAGGCAGTTTTAGCTAGTTTCACTTCAACTAGTTTCATCTTAGTGGCAGACAATGATGCCAGAACCTGGCAGGGACAGATGTCTGAATTGTTGATATGTGACAACTATAGGTGTCAGATATTTTTCAGCTGATTTTCTCACTGCCTCAGCTAGTTGAAATCTGTTTACTATCCGACTGAAGAATGAGAGACAAGCCTAGTCATAGCAAAGTAACTTATTCACCAATATTCCCATCGTTACCTGCTCCTCTTTTTTTTCTTATAATTGCACAGATATTAAAGTCCTTAGCTCTGGAATAAGGTTGCCTGAGTTAGTTCCCTGATCCATCACTTATTTAATGTGTAGGCTTGAGCAGCTTGTCTAATCACAACAATCCTCATTATCCCCATCTAGAAACAGGGTAAGAATAGCACCAACCTACAGGAATATTGTGAGGATTAGTTGAGCTCATCCTTTCAGCACAAATTAAATGTTCAGTTATTGAGTAAAATGTTCAATCATTGGTATCCCTTAAAATTATGCTTGGTATGATTTTGTATTAGAAAGATATTATCTGAGAACATTTTAAAAATTCAGTAAAAATAAACACGTGTGTGTGCGTGCGCATGTGCGTGTGTGTGAGAGAGAGATAACAAAAGACAGAATGATGGGCATCTGGGGTGGGAGGAGTTAGGTTGATAGGTTGATATGAAAAAGAGAGAGGCAGAGAAAGAAAGAGAAAGAGGGACAGAGAGAGAAGGAAATGGTAAGAACACTGAAACACACACAAAAGCAATCAATCTAGCAAATGCTTTCATTATGAACGTTTTAAAAATAAAAGGAAAAATATAGTCTTCACAATTACGTGTTATGCATCAGAAAGCTGGGCAATGACTAGGGATGATAGAAGAAAAATTGATGCCTTTAAGTTGTGGTGCTAGAGAAGAGTATTAACTATACCATGAACTGTTAAGAGAACAAACAGGTTTGTCCAAGAGAGGGTGCTCCTTGGAGGCAAGGATTCTGAAGCTCTGTCTGACATACTTTGGGCATGTTGCAGGGAGGGTCTCCAGTCCTTAGAGAAGGACATTAGGCTTGGAAAAGTGGAGAGACAGCGCAGGAGGAGAAGACCCAAATGAGATTGAGTCAGTGACTGGAGTAATGGAGGTAGTGGTGTCAGAGACAATAAGGTTGGCTCAGGATAGAACAGAGTTCAGAGTTGTTGTATGTCTCTATGAGTCGCAATCATCTTTATGGCACATAACAACAATAACATGATGTTAAAAATAAAACATAACACATTAAAAAGTATTAAAAATAAAATAAAAGTGAAAATTTGAAGACATAATAAGAATCACATTGGTAAGGGGGAAAGCTATCACAGAAGTTATTGGCATATATAAGAAATCATACATCTTTGTCTGTACAAAGACAATGAATATGGAGGGAGTTGAATCTGTAAGGAAAAGAAAAATATTTAAAACCTACAATTTGGATAAATCTCTTGAAAGTTAGTATGAAAGTAAATGACTCTTCCAGAAAACAAGCAAGCCCTGTGGCTTCCTCTCCAGAGACCTTGAACTACAAATAAGTTCTAAGATGCCAGGGATGAAAAAATTGATCTCTCTAAAAATCTATCATTACTATAGCTACTTGAAGAAGCTAAGGGAATAAAAATCATTTGATCATGGTACAAACATGGGAGAAAAACTTCAAGGCTGCGTTTTTAGAACTTGAGCCCACTGTGCATATCTGTTCTATGTATCTTATTTCAGAACTCCAGATCCTGGCCCAGGATGGATGCAGGAGCAGATGAGACCAATGTCTTTCTAAGCTAAAAAGATACACATGAATCCCCCAAACCTCTCAAATCTAACCTTACATTGTTGTCATAGGCTGGGTTCTCTAAAGAAGCAAAACCAGAGAAACAAAATCAGAATATATATATATATATATATATTCAAAGATAGATATAAAATCTGATAATCACTTACATTTTTCCAAATAAGACTGAACCTTAGCGAAAGGGTAGTACACATTATTCACACAGGGTTTAGTGATAGCTATCTATGCCCATAGGAAGAGAAGGAGGAGCCTGTATAAACTTAGAGATCATGAGTTGCACCTCAGAGGGCAAACCATCTTGACTGCTCTTTCTCTCCTGGGAGTCTTTTCCTCAATCTTCCTGAGTATCTCCAGAGGTCCAGTAAAGCCAGGCTGCAGACAGGCACCAGGGGATCTTGTTAAAACTGAGATTACTTTTTTTTTTCTCCCCAGTGGTTGTTGCTTGTGGCTCCTGGAACCATGCTCTCAGATGCGCTCTCCCTTTCTAATCTTAACTTTATTGAAGGAGATGTCATAAACATGCATATACCACACAAAGACTGCTGTCTTTACAAGATGAGGAATTAGCCTCTGTAGTATTCCCAAGATGGAGGGCCCTGATGTGAGTATGTTAAGATTGAGGTTTTCCCAAGGACATCCATTTGTGAATAAATTCCAAATTTCAATAGGATAGATGTTCTCAGTAAATCACTGTCTATGGGTGAGTATTTACAGTCCTTCTGGGAGACTTTCCAATGGGTATGTCATGTCCCTGGCAACTACTGCTACCTACCTTTCCCTTGACTGGTACAAGTCCCTTTCCCCTGAGTGTCCTTCAAGGTTCTTCTAAGACTATAGCAAGTGCCTGTCTACCCACTCCTCTCCTCTTCCCCCACCCTCTCTCTCCTCTCTCTGTTCC
>NW_006399918.1:3991140-3998227 GCF_000299155.1 Elephantulus edwardii
CCTATTCACTGTCCAATTCGCCAATGCATAGCACGTAATTGCAACACTATAGACTGGATCAGGTGCACCTTAGTCTCCAGCCTGATGTGATTGCTCTTCAGTACTCTTGAGAGGTCCCTCACAGCTGACTTTCCCAGTGAAATTCATCTCCTGGTTTCCTGACTGCTGTTACCAAGAGTGGAACCAAGTAAACTAAAACCATTAACTCAATCTCTTCACCATCCATACTGATGCTGCCAAAACAACTCCCCAAACCTCTGAAGTCCATTCAAGCCTCTAAGAAAATTATGAATTTCAAGTCAAGTTAGTGCTTCTAGAAGGGTATCAGGTTTTGACAGTCATATAAAGACTGCTTTAGACAAGAGTACAGGGTACCATCAGCCTCCAGGTCTTGACCTGCTTACATAGGAATTTATGGAAAATTACACATCCTCCATCCTGTTTCCGTAGTTTGGAACAGGTTCATGAAACTTGAATAACAGCATAGAAACTAATTTGGAGATGAAATAATAATGAGTGCCAGGCTTCTGCAAGCACTGGTGTTCTACAGCTCTCTTAGACAGCATCATCCAGCTCTGTGTCTCTGGTGGGAAGATCCAGAAAACAAAATATCCTCACAATTTTCCCATTCAGAGAAGGAGAAAATATAGCATGGTTATGCTTATTTTGATATAACTAACTAATTGGCAAAGTATAAGATTTGCGTTGTTTGCTGAGAGAATTTTATTTCATGACATTTTCCTTAGATCCCCGGATCAGTTCAATCAATATCTAATATAACTACTTCAAGGCTATTTGGCTACTACATAGACATTAAAATAAAACAATGCTTCCATAGATGAAAAGGGGGAGCTGAGGTGAAAGTGCAATTTTATACGCGCGCGCGCGCACACACACACACACACACACACACACACACACACACACACAAAATCAGTAATAATCTCTCTCCCTTCCGAGGCTCTAGGAAACAACGGAGAATTTTGCTTTGACTGAACAGAAGGACAGAGAAATGGATACTATGGAAGGAGCTAATGTGGTTAAATAATGAAAGAGGTACCCTGTAGTATCCCTAAAGCAGAAGAACTGTTCATTTTCAAATCAACAAGAATTAAGGAACCTTTATAAAAAATGGCTGTTGCAGGGCACATGAGTTAACTCCTGAAAATGAAAGCTGTCTCTGCAGCTTATGTTCCTAAGACCTCTGCCACCTCTATTCCAGCTGCCTGTTTGCCACATCCTCTTATCAGACTAGGTCAAGGATTTGACTGGCAGCGAGGAGTCAGGTAAAGGAGTTTCAAGCTTAAATCCTCAGACACAAGTCATTTTGATCCAGCTTGAAATTATGCTTGAGTCTGGCAATAAAACTTACCAGACCAGAAGCCCTGGTTTCTGTGTTGTGCCTAGAACTTGGAAAAGGAAAGCATTTCAAACATCTGGCATTATATTGACAAAACCTTGTATTTGATGAACTTGTGCATTGTGGTATGTTTGTAAGCAAAGATATATTAAATGGGGCTAATGATCTCTTGGGGGAAAAAATAGGTCAGTGTGTTAAGAAACACTTCTGCCCACAGCCCTTCGTAGGGCATCCTTGACCTCCTTGTTCCTTAGACTGTAAACGACAGGATTTAGCAGGGGGGTAATGATAATGTAAGTCACAGAGAGAAGAAGGTCTTGCTCTACGGAATTTTCTGACTTGGGTTTAAGGTAGGCAATGGAGGCACAGCCATAGTGGACAATGACCACAGTGAGGTGAGAGGCACAAGTGGTAAAGGTCTTCTTCCGGCCCTCAGCTGAGGCAATCTTAAGGATGGAGGCGATAATGAGAACATAGGAGATGAAATTTAGGCACACGGGTACAAAAATCACAAATGAACTTACACCATAATTAATGATCTCATTAATAGTGGTATCAATGCAAGAAAGTTTCATGACAGGGTAAATGTCACAGAAAAAATGTTCCACCACTCTTCCACAGAAAGGCAAATTGAACATGGCTGTCACATGAAGAACCGCCATAACCAGACCAGTGCCAAAGGACCCACATACCAACTGGATACACATTCCTTTGCTCATGATAATTGTGTACCTCAAGGGCTTACAGATGGCCACATAGCGGTCATAGCCCATTGCTGTGAGCAGGAAGCAATTGTTGGTGGCCAAGACAACAAAAAAGAACATCTGGGTTGCACAGCCTGCCAAGGAGATGGGCTGTTTATGAAAAATAAGACTAGAAAGCATCCGTGGGACAATGACCAGAGTGTACACAGTCTCTGAACTAGCCAGCATGCTCAGGTAGAAGTACATCGGAGTGTGGAGGTGATGGTCAAGGCGGATAATTGTCACGATGATGATGTTACTGGCCAGGGTTAAAAGGTAGATGGTTAGGAAAACCACAAAGAGGGTGATCTGGTGCTTTCCAAAGCCAGAGAAGCCCAGGAAGATGAATTCTGTCACTTCTGTGAAGTTCTTTCTCTGCATTCTGTAATATCAGTGTCTGCAAGTAATAAAGAGAGTTATGAAGTGGGGGAAAACCCAAAATCCACCAAAATACAGTATCAAGAGACTTAATAACAAGGGCCAATGAACTGGTAAAGTGAGCTGATTTCTTTTTTTGACCAGCAAGCCCATGATTTCCTTCCACGTTGAGAGAAGAAAACTACTTGTACCTCCTTGGGGTATGTACATAACAACATTATTACTACTACCAGCCCCTGTGCACAGAGCAGGACTTGGAGCAGATGCTAACCTACCACACTTTGTGCTGTTAGGAAAGGAAAGAAAGAGCAGTAAGGAGAAGCGCATAGTCTACGACCCAACAACTGATATCTGCTGCGGAAGCAAACTCTTAACAAAGGTGAATAAAATGACTATCAAGGAAACTATTAGATTTTTTTACAAGAAAAAAATATATCACTTAACAGCAGACTCAAGGAAGGCAAACTTTGAGATGTGATCATTGGGTTTGGTGACAATGCCACAGAGGATATTTTACAGTGTTTCTATTGCCTGTTGAATCTAGAGCCTGACTTCAGAGCAGGAATAATGGCCCGGGCTTGTCTTTGTCTGCTCAAAGCAGAACAACTTTTGCCATGATCACTCCACTCAAAATCCACCAAAGTATCCTGCTTATTATTCCAGTAGGCCTTTGGAAAAGTGTATTCTGGAAAAGAAAACTGTAACTGAGGCAATATTGTTGAGTGAGTGTTCACTGTATCAGAAGATTTAGGACTATTTGAGGTATAGACAAGGGAATAGAAGTGTCAGAGTTGAAGGAGGATGAAATATACCTCCAACTGTTTGAACCTGACTGACTTATCTATTTTTAAATATCTGGTGAACACAGACTTGACTATGAGTGTGAAAAGGCAGAACACACGAGCTCTCCGTCAAGAACTGAGACTACAAAACCTGGTTGGAGAGCACACAGCTCATCCTGTGATTCTCTGTAGGGACAGTCTCGTTATTCTTTCTCCTTCATTTTCAGAATTACTGAAATAGATTTGTGGCCTCACCTTCCATAATTCACTGTAAGATGGTTTCTGTCATGCTTGATCCCATGAAGCTGTTCTCTCAAGTGTCATCAAATAAGCTCTCATTGCCAAAACTGTCAGCCTTTACTTTTTCTCACTTTCTCATCTTGCTCTGCTTTATTTGCTCTGATCCTTGACTTCAGTATACATTCCCTGACCTTCGTTTCCATGATATTACACTATTTTTCTCTTTCCCCACATTCTTTAGTTACTTTCCATTAATCTGCTTATAACGCCTATACCATAATTGTATGTATGGTTTTCTCTGGACAATTCCTTTGCTTTTTTTCTCTCCCTACTCTCCTTTTTTATTTTCTATGTTGATTATTCTTGAACCCCTGTTCGCAATTTCCTTCCCAAACCTCCAATTGTTTCTAGAATTTTCTACTTCTAGGTCTTGCAACTAATCATAATAAATTTTATATTTTGTGAAGCAAACAAATGAGATGCATTTCTTGTTTTCTGATAATCTTATCTATCTCAATGTTCCTGTATTCTTGAAAGGCTCCATTAATCCAGTTAATTGGTGTCAACATTTGGAGCTAAATTTACTTTGGCATTATAGTTAGTGGAACTTTTCCTTAGAGTATATTCCATATCTGTGTCCAACTCACAATGACTTTCTTAAGATTAAAGCAACAAATCCTCTAGCCAGGTTAATCTCATACATTCACATCCTAAAAATCAATGGAAATTCAGAGAATCAAATATCACCAAAATTATTTTGAGGAAAAGATACAAAGTTATAAAACTTAAAGACTACACTTTTTATTTGTTTTTAATTGTTATACTAGTTTATTTACAAAATTCTAATACATTGGTTTCCAGAACAGATTCTTCCAATTTCCCTCACCCCCCACCCATCAAATTGTACAACCCCATAATTAATCCCCTATCCCCCTGCACATCCTTATCCTTCTGTGTCTACTCTCTTTCTGCCCTTTGGATCCTTAGACTCATTCTACAATAATGCTTTTATATAATATTTGTCCTATTGGGACTGAGTAGTTTATTCAGCATAATGCTCTCCAGTCCCTCCCAAGTCAGGTAATAATTTACAAAGAACATAGTAGCTAAAATATTATGGTATTGCTCTAGGGAGAGATATTGATGAATGAAAAAAATATGGAAGCTTCAGATATAAAGCCATACATATATGGTTAATTTTTAATCGAATTTTAATGTGTCTGGATGACAACATTTTCAACAAATGTTATTAGAACAGTGAAAGTCCATATATTAAAAAAATAAGCTTCAAATCTTACCTTATGCCATTCACAAAAAGAAACTAAAAAATATATATAGACATAAATTTAAAAGCTAAAGCTATAAAAATTTTAGACAAAACTATGAGAGAAAATCTTTATGACCTTTGAAAAAGTAGAGTTCTTACGTGTAAAGTAAAAGTCATAAATCATAAAAGAAAAATCACAAACTGAACTTTTATCAAAATTACAGACTTCTACTCGCCAAAAGTTACTGTTAGAGAAAAGATCGACCACAGACTGAGAACTAATACTCACAATGTACACATTTAAGATTGTACCCAGAAGTACAAAAAATTCCTGTAATTCAATAAAACAAGTTTTACAAATTAAGAAAAATATTTGAAATGATGTTTTACGAAAAAAGGTATGCAAATAGTTGATAAGCACATGAAAGGTTGTTCAACCTCACTAGTCATCAGAGAAATGCAAAATAAAAGCACAATGAGATACCACAGTACACCCACATGAATAGCTAAAATTAACAAGCCTAACAACACCTAATGTTGGCAGGGAAGTGAAGAATTGGACCTCTTAAATATTGCTAGTGTTGGAATGTAAAGTGGTATAACCAATTTGGAGAAGTGTTCAGTAGTTTTTTTAGAAAGTTAAATACACACTTAGGTTATGAGTCAATATTTTTCCCCTAGGTATTTATCCAAGAAAATGAAAGCATGTATTCACACAGAAAAATATACATGAATGTTTTTTGCAACTTTATTCCTAAAAACCAAAAACTTAAGATAATGTAAGGTTTAAATTGTAGTAAATTCATGCAATGGGATACTTCTCAGCAAAAATAGGAATAAAATACTAATACAAACACTATGGTCAAATTTTAAAGACATTGTGTTGAATGAAGAAAGTCAGACACACACTGGCACACGTATGTGGAACTCTAGAAAATACAAATCATACCTACATGAAAGAAAACAGACCAGTGGTTGCTAGAAGTATTAGGGAATGCACTAGGGGGGAAAACCACAACTGAAATTTTTGGAGTGAAGGAAATGTCCTTGGTTGTAGTAGTGGTTATAGAAGTATCATATTGTATTGTATTCTTTGAAGTTGATTAAAACAGATTCTCATTTGGCCATGGATAAGATATTATTCATACAAATTTACCCCTGTCAGACCCACTATTCTTAGGTAGACTTATGTGAAGCAAAACAATGGAACTATCTGTGACTTGGGAAATGTGGATCAATAAAATCTGAGGCCTTGGACAAATTCCTGGTGTCTGTATCTTCATGGCTTCAAATCCAAAATACAAGGCTTGAACTGAATAATCAGAGTTCTATTATACTGTTTATATGTAGCTTATATGTAGCTCCTAAGGAACTCTAGAGGCCTACTGTAAGGAGCTGTGCTGCAGTCCCAAAGGTAAACAGTTCAAATGCACCACCTGCTCCAAGGAAGGAGGATGGGCAGTCTGCCACTGTGATTTACTGACTCTGAAAAGCCACTGAAGGGTCAGCAATGAGTTGCTTCCAACTCGATGACACACAACTACAGCAGCATGCCACTTCCCTGATCTAGTAATGCCCCAATGGCCCATCTTCTGGGCTGTTAGACCTTGTACTATCAGCCCATTCTTTCAGAGCCAATCTGTCATCTTTATCCCACAGCCAGGCCAACCTCATAGATTCCAGAAACATTCAAATACCTATTATCAGTTCTATTGCTATGTTTATACTTTTCTTCTTCTTTAGGATATCCTCCATTCTCCTTTGTCCTTTCAGACGCTAAGTATTTGTTCTCTATAAGAATAGTCTCATCCCTTCCAATACATCTTTGACGTATAGCTCCTGATGTTGCTGTTGTATACCACTGAGTCAGAACTGATTCTTAGCTGATGCTCCAGCAGGTTTTCAGAGGTAGTTAATTGCTCAGAAGGAGATTCTCCATCCTTCTCCTGAAGAGCAGCTGGGGGATTGGAACCACATGACTCTGGGATTTCAATGCAGCTAAATAATGCTATATTTTCATTTGTGTCTTATGGGGAAATTTTTAAAATCTTTTTTGCTAACAAAAGTTCATTTTCTCAGTTTTAAAAATTGTTTCCTAGATTTATTTTGAGATTCAACTCATTTCCCAACATCTTCATGGAATCTCATTACACAACAACTTATTATAAAGTTTGATCCCTTTTAGAAAGTCCATGGTGTCCTGGAGCTGACTCATACCAGTTCACCAGAGCAGATTTTACCATCTCTTTCCCTTTCCATGTTCATCGATGCTATGCTGGTATGCAAGGATGGTTCAACATAAGGAAAACAATCAATG
>NW_006399918.1:3998327-3999615 GCF_000299155.1 Elephantulus edwardii
GAAATTCTGAAGTAACCCCTAAATCCTCTTCTACCTTGTATATCAATGTCATTCTTTCCCCGGATCCAGTATTTTTCCAAATTTTGATATCTTGCATAAGTTTTGAGATTTAAAAACATTTCTGAAATATGTCTACACCCTTTAGTTAACCTTCCGTTATGCCCAAGGTGGCAATCCCAAGCAGATATTTGTCCTGTGGAGTGGCTGGTTTGAACTACTAACTTTTCCGTTAGCAGCCAAATGATTAACCATTGACTCATACTGAAGTATTTCAGTGAGCGATTTCTACAAAAGTAAAATTTTCTTCTATAACCCAGTAAAAGCACAAAGACGTTAAGTCAAGAATCATGGTCTTTGGGCTACTAACTAGTTGTTCCTGTTGTTAAATACCATCAAGTCAGAACTGACTCATAGCTGACTCTCCAATGGGTTTTCAGAGGCTATTGCACTGGAAAAAAATCTGCTGTCAGAGATATATCTGAAGTGCTAAAAAAGTAAAGATGTCAGTCTGAAGATGAAGATAACACCTGATCTAACCAAGATCTCTTCAATTACTTGCTATGTAGCTGAAAATTAGGCAATGAATAAGGATGAGAGAATAATTGATGCCTTTGGGTTGTAATGTGGGAGAAGAGTACTGAATATCCCATGAACTACATAAAAGACAAACATGTCTTGGAAAAGGTATAGACAGGGTAATCTCTGGAAGCAAAGATAATGAAATATCATCTGACATTTTGTCAAGCTGTTATAGGAGGAGCCAGTCCTTAGAAAATGGCATCATACTTAGAAAGGTAGAAGGTTAGGGAAGGTGGGAAAGACTCTCAAAAAGATAGACACAGTGACTCCAGTGAGCCAGAGGTGTTGAGGATGGCACGGGATAAGGCAGGGTTCAGATCCATTGTGCATAGCGTCATTGTATGTCATAGTCTATGCAGTAGCACTTAACAGCAACAACAAATTGTATAGGAATAGATTGCCTATCTTCCTCCCTGAGAGCAGATGGTAGAGTTGAATTGTATTCCCGTTATCAGGCCATGCAATTACCTACTTCTAAGCCAACAAAGCTCCTGCATAGTAAACCATTAAAAACTGAGATTTTACAACACAAGCAGCAGTTAGGGGTCTCTCCAAATTATTGATGAACGATGCTGTCAGTTTGAGGACTTACGTCTGATTCAGGCCATAGTATTGCCAATTTCTTGCTATGCATCTGAGAGCTGGATGGTGAATATGGATGATAAACAAAGAATTGATGCTTTTGAGCTGTGGTGTTGGTGGAGAGCAC
>NW_006399918.1:4000100-4004569 GCF_000299155.1 Elephantulus edwardii
AGATCCGATTTGATGGTACACACACACACACACACACACACACACAAATAATAAAATAAAATTTAAAAAAATTAAAAAAGAAAACACTAAGAGTTAAAGTTCAAGAGTCAACATTACAATTCCATTACTTCCTCTTCTGAAAAGGAAAGATTCTTTACTTTGACTCTTCATGAAACCAAGGTCCTTAGGGGCAAGATACTACTTTTTCCAGAAAATATAAGATAAGCAAATAAGACATAGTTTGTCTTAGCTTTCTTTACCATACTTCTTCCACCTGATCACAAATATTAATTTCTAAAGAAGCTAATATCTTCAGAGTAACTCATCATCAAATATATATGTATCTCCATCTAAAAACTGTAAATGCTCATCTGAAATTTTCCTACAACCCAAATAATTTCTCTTAGGTCTCTTCTTGATCATGGCTCGTCTATTCCCCCAAACTAGATTGAGTGCTACCTCTTCTACTCCAATTCCTTTCTCCCCCTTTTTTTCACACTTAGAGAAAAATTTCAAGCACAATACAAAGAATTATTTTTTCTTGAGGAATTAAAGAGTGAGTTGATGACATCAGGTTCATAGTTTGGATATGTCAGTACTTCTTTTCTACCAAAAAGAATATTTTTATACATAAGTCAAAGTCAGATATTTTAACAATGATTCATTACTAACCACCTATTCCTCAGACCTTTTTCAATGTTTTCCAATTAATTATCTCAATTATCCTTAATAATAACAACATGTCCCAGGTCAGAATGAACTTTGCATGTGTTGTAATCTCTTGTTAATCTTCTTAAATCTACAACAGTTATTCACTCTTTGATGACCTGAATACTTTTAAAGGTTGCAAGACAGCACAGACCTTTCCAAGACTGAGTATCACTAGTAACATCAGAAAAACAGACCACCTGAGAGTATAATGATGCTCTCCCAGCAAGACTGCCTGGGTGCCCCATGCTATCTGTAACCCTCCAGCCCTATCAACCACTTTCTTTCAGGTCCTTTGCCTCCAAAATGGAATCTGAGCCCCAAGAACTGAAATCTGGCAGTTATTGTCATCTAATAAACAACTCTCATTGATTTTACATCTCAAAATCTTACCTTTCCCATCTTCCTAACAGTTTTAATTGCTGGCATCACAGGGTGGACCTAAAAAGTCATTTACATATTTTTGATGCTTCTTCACCATATATGCATTAAAAATCCTAAAAAGCCTGGGTTTCAAGTCTCATACAAATGAGTCAGAACTTCAGCAGCACAACCACTGTGTCATCTTCTATTCTCATCCTGGTCACTGTAAGGTTCTGGGAGCAATATAAAAGATTCCCAGGGTCAAGTGCTTCTGAAAGGACTAGAAAGTTCTCTCCAGAGAAGGTTGCCACAGAGAGAAAAACTCACAAAAGTGAATGAATGAAAATCTAACTTTTCTGTAAACTTTCATTAAAATCATAATCAAAATAAAAACTTGCATTTTAAAAAAGTAAATTATATCAGGTTTACTATTGAAAGAAGAAAGAAGTACAAATAGCCATGCACCTGTACACTGAGTCAAACGAGGTCCCTTCTTGCTCATAAGAAGGAACATTGATCTAAGAGCAGAGTTCTAATATTTTCTTTAATTCATTGTTGCATATTTCCCCCCCTTCCCTTCCCCCAGCCCATCCCTGTTAAGATTGTTATCATACATATAATGCCTAATCATCTATTCCTTCAGAGAGTTCTTCTCCTCATCTGTTATTGCAGTGTTCATTATCTGCCCACTCTTTTCCCATTCTCTCCACAACACCCTCCCATGTATGTTCTACTTTATAACAGTGATATAATGTAGTATTTGTACTTTTGTGACATGTTTAATTCAACATAATGTCCTCCAGGCTCTGCATGTTGTGTAATGTTTTATGAGTTCATTGTTTTTCAATGTTGCATAGTATTCCATTGTGTGAATGTACCGTTCTTTTTCTATCCATTCGTCAATGGGAATTTGGGTTGTTTCCATCTCTTTGCTATTGTGAATAACATAGCAATAAACATGGATGTACAAATATCTGTTTCAATTGTGGTCCTGGTTTTTTTCGAGTATATTCCCAGTAGTAGAATTGCTGGGTCAAATGGTTTTCTATTTCCAATTTTTTCAGAACGTGCCAGAATACCTTCCATAGTGGTTGTACCATTTTACATTCCCATTAGTAGTGAATAAGAGTTCTAATCTCGCCATAATCTTACCAGCATTTGTTATTTGCTGCTCTGCTGAACATTGCTATTGTTTCTGGGGTGAGATGATATAGTTGTTTTGATTTGCGTCTCTTTGATAGCTAGACATTTTGAACATGCCTTCATATGTTTATTTGCCATCTGAATGTCTTCTTTGATGAAGTGTCTATTCCTATTTTGTGCCTACTTTGTTTGCATTTTTATTATTGACGTGCTAGTGTATTCTACAAATTTTAGATATAAGTCCTTTATCAAATATGTTCTTTTCAAATCTTTTTTCCCCATCTGTTGGTTTCCTTCTTACCCTGTTGGAGAAGTTTTTTTTATGTGCATAGGGATTAGATTCTTAGAAGGTCCCATTCATCTATTTTAATCTCTCCTAATTGTATCTTTTTCATTATGCTTGGAATACTGATTATGTTGTGGATTGGGCTTCTAGATTTCTTCCTAGGTTTCCTCTGATGAATTGTATAGTCTTTTACTTAACTTCTACGTCCCTGATCCACATTAAGTTGCTTTCTGTATATGATGTGAGGTGTGCATCTTGCATAAGTTTTCACAGGTAGTTTTCCAATTTTGCCAAAATCATTTGTCAAAGAGACTGTCATTTCCCATTTCCCATGTAACTTATTTCATCCCCTTACCAAAGATCAGTTGACCATAAATAGGTAAACTGATTTCTGGGTTCTTAATTCTATTAATTGAATTTCATGGTACCAGTACCATGCTATCTTCACCACCACAGCTGTGTACTAGGATTTGAGATCAGGGAATGAGATGTCTCCTACTTTGTTTTGCTTTTTCAGTAGTGTTTTGCTTTTTCACGGTCTCTTTCTGTTCCAGATAAAATTAGAAAGTTCCTTTCCATCTCACTGTAGAATTGGCATCCTTATTGGAATTCATTGAACTTATAGATTGCCTTTTGTAGAATATTCATTTCCATGACATTGTGTCTTCTTATTCATGAGCATGATATATTATTCCATTTCTCCAGGTCTCTATTTGTTTATTGTAATAATGTTTTGTAATTTTCTTTGTATAGGTCTTTTGTGTCTCCAATTAGGTTTATTTAGCTTTCATTGTATAGGTCTTTTGTGTCTCCAATTAGGTTTATTTAGCTTTCATTGTATAGGTCTTTTGTGTCTCCAATTAGTTTTATTCCCAAGTATTTCATTTTATGATTAGCTTTTGTAATTTGTGTTGATTTCCTTCATTCCATTTTTATATTTTCTTTGTCACTGTAGAGAAATCCAACTGATTTTTATATGTTGATCTTGTATTCTGCTACTTTGAAAAATTGGTCAGCTATGTCCAATAGTTTGTTTTTGTGTTGTTGTGGGTTTTGTGTTGTTTTGCGTTTGTTTGCTGGTTTTGGGGGTTTTGGTTGTTTGTTTGTTTGTTTTATTTGCTGAATCTTCAGGGTTTTCTGAGTACACGATCATATCATCTCCATATAGAGATAGTTATACCTCCTTTTTGCCAATTTGTATACTTCTTATTTCCTTGTCTTGCCTTACTGCTCTTGCTAATACTTCCAATTCTATAATGAACAGGATACATGATAGTGAGCATCCTTGCGTAGGTCCTATTCTCAAGGGGAATGCCTTTAATCTCACTCCATTGAGAAGTATGTTGGCTATATGGATTTTTCACTATGTTAAGAAAATTCCTCTGTATTTCTATTTTGCTGGGTGTTTGAATCAGGAAAGGCTATTGGGATCTGTCAAAGATCTTTTCTACATCAATTGATAGGATCATGTGGTTTGCTTTGTTTATGTGATGAATTTCATTAATTTTTCTTATGGTGAACCATCGTTGCATACCTGATATGAATCCCACTTGGTCACTTGGTCATGAAGTATTATTTTTTATGTACTGTTGTATTCTATTGTTGTTGTTGTTGTTGTTAGGTGTCATTAGAGTCACCTGCAACTCAGTGACCCTATGTGTGAAAGCTCTAAACCCTGTCCTATACTTAGCCGATTTCACTGTGTCCGACACACCTGTCCCTATTACCCAGTCACTGTGTTAATCCATTTCATCCAGAATCTTCCTCTCCTGCATTGTTCCTTCACTCTTGATCTACTTCTCCAAGGACTGGTCCTTCCTGGCAATATGCCCAAAATATGTGAGATGGTGCTTCAAAATCTTTGCCTACAGAGAGCAACTTGATTTCACTCTCTCCAGGACAGATCTGTCTGTTCTCTTGGCAGTTCATGGTCTATTTAATACTCTTCTTCAACATCACAACTCAAAGA
>NW_006399918.1:4005709-4010689 GCF_000299155.1 Elephantulus edwardii
GTTTTCTTGGCAGTCCATGGTATGTTCAAGATTCTTCTCAAGCACCACAATTTAAAGGCATCAATTTTTCTTCTGTCATCCTTAGTCATTGTATAGCTCTCTGATGCCTAGCAATTAATTGTAAAGACCACTGCGTGAATTAGGTGCATCTTAGTCTCTAGACTGACATAGTTGCTTTTTCGAACACCGGAGAGGGCCCAGACAGCAGATTTTCCCAGTGCAATTCGTCTTATGATTTCCTGACTCCTGGTGCCAAGAGTGTTGATTGTAGAGCCAAGCAACCTGTAATTGTTAACAACTTCAATCTCTTCTCTATCTATCTTGGTGCTTCCAATGGCTCAGTGGTGAGAAGCTTTATCTTCTTGATGTTGAGTTTCAATCAATATTCAGTCCTTGACCTTCTGCAGCAAGCATTTCATGTACTTCTCTGTTTCAGCAAGCAAGGTTGTGTCATCTAAATTGTAAAGGTTGTTAAAGAGTCTTCCTCCTACCCTGATGTCACATTCCTCTTCATAAAGCTCTGCTTCCCCAATGATCTACCCAAATGATCTGAAGACAGGACACATCATTGATACATACACTCTTTTCATGATTTTGAACTATGCAGTCTTCTGGTATTCTAATTTTTCCCAAGGTTAGTCACAATTTGTTGTGATCTACACAGTCAGATGCCTCTGCATAGTCAATGAAACGTATATAGACATTCCTTTCTGCCGAGATCCATCTGATATTGTCAATAATGTCTCTAGTGCAATAACTTCTTCTAAACCCAGTTTGTATTTCTGGTAGTTCTCTGTCAATGTATTGTTCCACTCATTTCTGAATAATCTTCAACAGATTTTTGCTACTGTGTATATTAGTGATATTGTTCAATAATTTCCACACTCTCTCATGTCACCTATATTTTGAATGGGCATACATGTGGATCTCTTCCAGTCCTCCAGATTTATTGGTACAACCTGGTGAACATATCCAGGGAAGCATTTTTTTGTTGAAATATGTTAATATGTAAATTGGTATTCCATCAATTTCTGGGGCTTTATTTTTTGCTAAGTCCTTCAAAGCAGACTGAACTGCCACCTTCATCACCATTGCCTCTTGATCATATGTTGTTTCTTGAAATTCTTCTGTGTCATCCAATTCTTTTTGTTACAATGACACTGTATACTACTTCCACCTTCTTTTTAATGCCTCCTAGATCATTCAATATTCTGACATAGTATTTTTAAGCATTGCAATTCATAAATTGAATTTGTTCTTTAGTTCCTTTAACTTAAGAAATGCTGAGAAAGTTCAGCTCTTTTGATATTCTGACTCCAGCTCCTTGCATACTTCATTATAAAACTTTGCTTTGTTTTCCTGAGCTGCCCTTTGAACTCGTCCATTCAACTCCTTAACTTCTTGATTTCTTCAGTTTGCTTTGGTTTCCTGGGACTCTAGTACAATATTCAGAGTCTCTTCTGACACCCATTTTGGTCTTTTCTTCTTCTATCTTTGAATTAACCTTTTGTATTCTTCATGGATGATATTCTTGATATCTTCCCGTGGCTCTTCTGATCTTCATTCATTAGTGTTCAAGGCCTCAAACCTGTTCCTGAGATGTTTTTTTAAATTCAGGGGGGATAGACTCAAGATCAAATTTTAATTTCTGTGGA
Source organism: Elephantulus edwardii (assembly GCF_000299155.1). Taxonomy (NCBI): domain Eukaryota; kingdom Metazoa; phylum Chordata; class Mammalia; order Macroscelidea; family Macroscelididae; genus Elephantulus; species Elephantulus edwardii. Next base: position 4,007,365 of record NW_006399918.1, read on the forward strand.
TGATTTGACCTTTTTAAGCTTTATTTGGAACTTGCATGTTAGTTGATGGTCTATTCCACAATCAGCACCTGGCCTAGTTTCCACTGCTGATATTGAACTTCTCCAATGATTCCTTCCACAGATGTTATCAGTTTGATTCCAGTGCATACCATCAGGTGAAATCCATATATGTAGCCTGTGTTTATGTTTCTTATAAAATGTATTTGCAACAAATAAATGATTGTGCAGAATTCTATCATTGTATTTCCAGTCTCATTTCTGTCACAAAGTCCATTTTTTTTCCAGCTACTGATCCTTCTTACTGGTCCCTAACTTTTGCATTTCAGTCACTCATTATTATTAATGCACCCTGGCTACTTATTTAATCAATTTCAGACTGCAATAGTTGGTAGAATGCATGATGGAGATGAATGTCTACTGATCTTTTGCCGGGGGTGGGGGGGTGCATTTGTATATATATATATATATATAATCGAGTTGGTTGGTTGTGTGGTTTAATTCTTCAACATGTTTGTTGAGTTCCTTTCTGGTAGTCCCATCTTTCCTTGAGAGTGATGTATTGAAATCTCCTACTACTAGAGTGCTGTTGTCTCTTCTTTTTATTTCTGTTAACATTGGCTTTGTGTACTTTACAGGTCTACCATTTTGGGAATAGGTATTAATTATGGTTATATCCTCTTGTTCTATTAAGCTTGTGATCATTACATAGTGCCCCTCAATGTCATTTGTGACAGTTTTTACACTGAAATATATTTTATTGGAGATTAATGTTGTTAATCCTGCTTTCTGGTAACCATTCTGCTTAGTATATTTTTTCCCCATTTTTCTTTTTAATTTTTAGTCTGTTTTTATCTTATGATGGATTTGGGTTTTATTATTTTTTTAAAAGTACTTCTTTTTCTCTTCACTGGTGTATTTGAACTATTCACATTCAGTGTAATTATTGAGAGGCAAGGTTTTATTGATATAATTTTGTTGAGGTTTTTGGTATTGCTGCTGGTTACTTTGATCCATCCTCCTTCCTGTAGCGTCTCTGTGAGGAGGAATTCCCTTAGTATTTACTCCAACACTGGTCTTGGTTTTATAAACTCCATTAGTTTCTGCTTTTCTGAGAAGGTATTGCTGTCTCTGTTAAATCTGACAGGTTTTTTGAGTACAACATTTTTGGTTGAAAATTGTGTTCTTTGAGTGTTTTATACATGTCCTTCCTCTGTCTTCTTGCTCATAGTTTCTGCTGATAAAGTAGCACTTAATCTTATTTGCCCTCTTTTACAGGTTACTCTTCATTTTTCCTAGATGCTTTCGGAATTTTCTCCTTGTCATTGATTCTGGCAAATTTGACTATGATGTGCCTTCATATTTTTCTTTTGGGGTCTATTCTGTATGTAATTCATTCAGAATTTTGTATGTATATTCTTTCATTCTTTATTTTATAATTTCAAAGAACTTATTTGATCATTATCCTTTTAAATTTTGTGTCAGAGAGTTCTATCAGACCTTCCAGCTTCAGAAAATCCATTAATTTGTATTTTGATCCCTTTTTAGGAGTTGAAATGTTGTTTTGGTTTTGGGTAAACTGTAATGTTGTCTATTTCTTTCATATCATTACTGTGATAGAGTTTTTTTTTTCTTGCCTAGGGTCCTAACAGTCCCATGGTCTGTTCCATGCTGGGGAACTCACTGCTCCAGAACAGGGAGGGAAAACTCACCCTGCCTGAATTTCTCTCAGGTTACTGGACTCACGGGAGGACTTACTTCAGTTAGGGAGCTCAACACTCCCATAGGGAGAAGGAGGCCAACTCATTTTACCTCTTGTCTTTCCTCTATGGTCCTTTGGCAAAGTTTCCTGAAAATGAGGGTGAGTAGGGCAACTTATGTTCCTTCCTCTCTGGTTCTACAGTTAAGTTCTCTAGGGTAGAAGGCTGTTGTTTTGATTGCAGCCCTCTCTACTGAAGTCTATTACCCTCCTTTGACTGTGGAGTGGTGCATCCCAGTTCCCTGACTCCCTTCACCTTTTTCTCTGATAGTTTGCTGGAAGGATCTTGTCTCTATTCTGCTCCAGGATCATATTTCTATAGATGCTGATTGCTGAGGCCTTCCAATTAAGGCACACAGCTGGCAAAACAGATTGATGTTCCCTGGGAGGGTCATGTGTTGGCTGAATCCTAAATGTTGGTACTGTCCCTTTGCCAAAGTGGAGCCAAGTGCAAAAGTGAGATTCTGCAAGGTATTGACAATGGGGTTTGACCAAAAGGTACAGGGGTGGAAACCAAGGCTATTTTCTGATCAAGATGAGATCAGTTAATACAAGTGGCCGGCAGCTGGCTCTCAGAAAGAATGTCAGTGTTTATAAGGTGTTCTCTCTAAAACATTTTTATTTTGCAATTAAAGACTTTTTTCTGATTGGTGGTGAGAGGCAATGTTCTCTTCCATGGAGATCACAGATGTTCTACAAGGTTATGGTAGTTTCTGTGCTCGCACAATGTCTTGGTGTCCCTAGTTGCAAACATAGAAACTATGGAGCAGAGAGAGGGAACTCGCTATTGGCTGCAGCAGTTGTTGCTGCCCTGAAGAATAACCACCCTTGCTTCAACATCCCTGGCTCATGATATGGACAAGCTCTGGGTTTCTGTCCTCCTCAGTTTCCCAGAAGCCTTTGCTTAGACAGGTTGAGAGGACAGAAATAGGAGTATGTTTGACAGGGAGGTGAGGTTGGAAGTGTAGAAAAGGAAAAGGTTACCGAACACACATTATGAATCCTTTCCATTTTAAGTGAAGACTATTATATTCCCTTTTTTCCTTTCACAGACATTAATGGGAAGGCATTTATTTTTCCTTATGAATCTAGTAATACTTGTGTGAGCTCAGTCACACAGAGTCTCTGCAGAATTTAACTATGTGTCTTCCTGCTTACACTGAGTTCCCTCATGTCCACAGCCCTTTCAAGAACATTCCAGCCAACATGACTACTTTAAATATCATAATTTAAAAGTGTCATTTTACCAAGGTCTATGAAGGAGTTACCTGCCCTAGTACACGTCTATGCCAGCTGGAAGTCTTCTTGAGGCATTGACAAGCTCTAGTTCTGTGAGATGCCTTTGGAAAGGAAGAGTATGAGGCAGGAATTCTCCAAGGGAACGTACCTCAAGATTGTTCTGGGGTGAGAGCAGTATTTTTATGGGGACAGGTTTGAAAAAAGTCAGTTCTGTATAGGAGAAATTATGGATTTGTGCATGTCCTTGGAAAAAATATAATTTGTGTATCATGGTATCTGAATACTGGAAAAGATCTATATTTGTTCCCATTCCAAAGAAAGGTGACCCAA
>NW_006399918.1:4011949-4013192 GCF_000299155.1 Elephantulus edwardii
GACTCAACGGCACATAACAACAACAACAACAACATCATGGTATCTATATCAAACCCAATTTTTTACTAGCAGGCATTAAATCATAAGATATATGATCATGTGGTCACCAAGCTCCAGAAGTAGAGTTGAAGTTTTGCTCCAACAGGAAAAAATTATAAGAAAGGAAAGTGACTGACAGGTAAGACTAAGTCTGAAGGCAATTATTCTTTATTCTCTGTGCTTATTGTTCTGTTTTCTTTGAATATAAAATCTACTGAACTGCTTAATTTGTAACAAAAATCCCTCCTAGCAATTTTTCAGTGTTTTTCATGGTCCAACCACCTCTCATTTTTTGATGGACAGGATAACTTTGTTTGTTTGTTAGCTACTTTTTTGGGAAATAATAAAAACAAATCTTAGAATGAGGGAAGAAAGTTGAAGGATTTAGTACTTGATTGCTGTTGTTGTTTTTGCTGTTGCTGCTGCTACTGTTGAGTACTGTCAAGTCAGAACCAATCCACAGCTGACCCTCCAGCAGGTTTTCAGAGACAGTAAATTGCTCAGGAGGAAATTGCCCCTCCTTCTCTCACAGAGCACCTAGTGTATTTGAACCCTGTGCCTCTGGGATTGCAAAGCATCTTATTACCACTAGGCCAACACTTGAATAGTAAGAGAAATGTTTAAGCTTTCTTTACAATGAGGTTTATTCTTATTTTACTTATAACTTTTTATCTATGTAGAATTTAGCAGCAGGACTACAAAACTGAGATAAAATTTGAATAGGACTGAAATTGCTCTATACATTGAGAGCTATTGTCCCTTGAATCTTTGTGGCATATTTTCAGATCTAGTCTACTGAAATGCAAGCTCAGAAACTAGGGGAATAGGGCAATCTGAAGCAATATACATCAGGACCCTTTTTCTCCATAACCAATAACTGTAAAAAGACTAATAGATGGCCAAATAGTTACATAAGATCATCAAGAAATTTTTGTTCTGCCCAATACTGTCACCATGTTTGCTTAAAATGCTTGATATATTCATAGGCACATAAAGATAGAAGTCAAACATCTTAGCAAAGAATACATGCCATTCAAGACCTATCTAATGACAATGTTCAAACTACTAATGGATGTGTAATTGTTATTATTTTTTAGGTGCCTTCAAATTGAATACAACTCATAGTGACCTTATAAACAGCACATCTGAGCTTGGTGCTCTCCTGTGCTATCCTCATCATTTCAGACAAATTATGCTCACTGCT
>NW_006399918.1:4014147-4014861 GCF_000299155.1 Elephantulus edwardii
AAGAAACCACCAAAATAGAAAACTATAGGCCAATATCTCTCATGAACATAGATGAAAAAATCCTGAATAAAATCCTGGCCAATAAAATGCAAAGATATGTAAAAAAAAATTTAAAAAATAATTCACCATGACCAAGTGGGATTCATAACAAATATGCAAGGTTGGTTCAACATAAGAAAAACTATCAGTGTAATCCACCATATTAACAAAGCAAAGACCAACAACCACATGATCTTATCAATTTTGCCTTTGACAAAATCCAATACCCTTGAAAACAATCAACAAAATTGGAATAGAAGGAAATTTTCTTGACATAGTAAAACAGTATATATGCAAACCCAAGAGCCAACACTGTTTTCAGTGGAGAGAGATTAGAAGCATTCCCTTTGAGAACAGGAACTAAGCAAGGCTGCCCACTATCTCCTCTCCTATTCAATATTGTATTAGAAGTCTTAATGGTATCAATAAAAAAAAGAAAGAATAAAATAAGAGGTATGTAAATTGGAGATAAAATTATCTCTATATGCAGATGATATAATAGTATATTTAGAAACCCCTAAAGATTCAGCAAGAAAACTACTGGACATAGTTAGCCTATTCAGCAAAGTGGCAGGATATAAGATCAACATACAAAAATCAATTGGATTTTTCTACAGTGGCAAAGAGTATATAGAACTGGAACTAAGAAAAACAATACCCATCACAATAGCTAAT
>NW_006399918.1:4018861-4026949 GCF_000299155.1 Elephantulus edwardii
TAGCAAAATTCAACAGAGCCGCTAGTGAGGTTGTGGAGAATCCGGAACCTTTATTCACTGTTGGTGGGAATATAAAATGTCGCAACCTCTATGGAAGGCAGTATGGTACTTTCTAAAATAGTTGGAAATAGAAATATCATTGACCCAGCAATTTCACTATTGAAAATATACCCTAAAGAAACCAGAACTGTCACCCAAGCAGATAATGCACACCCAGGTTTATTGCTGCTTTGTTCACAATAGCAAACAATTGGAAACAACCCAAGTACCCATCAACAAATGAATGGATAGAGAAGCTATGGTATAGTCACACAATAGAATATTATGCAGCTCTGAAAAATAAAGAACTCAGGAAATACTATACAAAATTGGTGACCATGGAGGACATTATGCTCACTGAAATATCTCAGTCACAAAAAGACAAATACTGCACAATGCCACTTTTGTAAAACAGCACTGACATAAGGGTTGGGGGATAAACTAAGAAAAGAGATAAATAATGTACATGGCATTGAAATAGATGACAGAGAGAACCATATAAAAGGAATATGTGATTAGGTATTATTGGCATGACAAGAGTCCAGAAAAAGAGCTGCATAGTAAAGTGGACTGGGGTTGGGGACTTTATAACAATGAAAGAATTTTTCCCCAAAGAAAAATGGGAACTGGGGCAAAGTGGGGGCAAGGAGAAAGATGTGCAACAATGTAGGAATGGAGATCTAAGTTTTCTATAAACTTTAACTAAAATTTCAATTAAAATAAAAGGAAAACACTATATAACTTGGGAGAGACTGAAGAGCATTATGCTGAGTAAAGTAACTCAGTCCCATAAAGGCAAATACTAAAAAAAAAAAAAATATAAAAAAATACAAATACTGCATAAGCTGATTGTTGCAAAAATAGAAGGATAACAAGTATAACATGTATGGGGACCCAAAGGAGAAAGTGATAGGAGTAGAGGAGTGAGGGTGTGCAGGGGCGAATTCACCCACAATTTGCTGGGTAGAAAGAAGAGGTAAAGGAAATAAGAAAGATCCAGCAGGGAGCTGAAAAGACAGAGTAATAATGGTGGGCATAGTCCAATGGCAATTAACTTTATAAAACATAATGAATGGGAATGATTTGTATGAAAAAGAATAGTGTGTAACACAATGTCCATGAATTTTTGCAAGCAAACCAACATAAAATAAATGTTAAAAACAAACAAGTGAAAAAGACTCCTTAAAAGAATATTTATAGTTAAATCTTAACATCAGGAAAACAAATTCCACATCACCAAGCCAATAGACAACAACATCACTGATGGAGGAGAGATAGAAATTGATTGTGCTTTCATCTTCTTTGGGTCCACAATCAAGACGCTTGGCACCAGCAGCCAAGAAACCAAAAGAAGTATTGCATTTGGAAAGTCTGCTGCCAGGGATCTCTCCAAAGTGCTGAAGAGCAATGATATCTATTGGGAGAATAAGGTGCACCTGATCTAAACCACGATCTTTCCAAATAGTTGCTATGCAACTAAAAGTTGGACAATGATTAAGGATGAGAGAAGAATTGATGTCTTTGAGTTTGGGTGTTAGAGAAGAGTACCGAATATCCTATGTACTGCCAAAAGGACAAACATATTTTGGAAAAGATGAAGCCCGGGTGCTCCTTGGAGACAAGGTTAGTGAAACTTCATTTGACATACTTGGGACATGTTGTTAGGAGAGGCCAGTCCTTGGAAAGGGATATCTTGCTTGGAAAGGTGGAGGATCAGCAAAGGTGAGGAATATCTTCAATGAGATGGGTTGAAACAGTGACTCTAATGGTGAGCTCGAGTGTGTCAGAGATGATGAGGATGGCAGGGTAGAGCAGGGTTCAGATCCATTGTTCACAGGATCCATTGTTCATAGGAGTGATCTTTGTGTTAGCAGTGTAACTCCCTATCTGCTATATCACAAAAGCAGATCATGAAAGACCACTGAAGAATTTTCTGGTGTGCTTTGTAAATAAACCACTATGAAACAAAAAATTTATTTTTAAAAAGATAATTTTCCAGTGGAAAAAAATATATGCACTAATATGTAATCCCATACCATGATGCTACAATTAGGGAAATTCAATGTAGATCTCTGTATGTAGAATAAGAAGTCCTTTACTTGAGAGTAGAGTAATATTTAGCTTCACATTGAGTTGCTTTAAAAATAAAGGTAGAGTCTAACCTGGAAATACCAATTTCTAGTTCCCTTTTGTATGTGATTCTGAACATTTTATTTGATACAAGGCAGTGTCCTGATACTAACACAGAAAAAGAAACTAGATCTGACTTTTAACAACTGATTTGAGAGAATAGCTTATTAGACTATAAATTGACTTCATTGAACTACAGAGTTTTCCATTATCCTGCAAAAATGTGTATCCTAAATTGCACCACAAAAATTATTACCAATTTTGTAGTCAAAATGATGAAAATGTTAAAATATTAGCAATTGCATATGGTTTCTTCTAATAGATGTCCAGAAATACCACCTCACAATTTGAACAGTGTAGTATATGCATCTGGGAAAATGTAATAGTAGGAGTCATGAATGACAGATGCAGTGCACCTAATGAATTGCATGAAGCCTCTAGGTTATAAGGATCCATTTAGCTATGGCTATGAAGTAATCTGCAGGGAATTGTGTTTCCAGCCCAAAGACCATGTTCCTCTGGCAGTTCAAATCCACCAGCCACTCCACTGAGGGAAAAATATAGGTAATCTCCTCCCATCTACCTTATAGCGTAGGAAACCCAATGGAGAGTCAGCTATGAGTTAATTCTGGCCCCACGGCAACAATGATGAAAACAAAATTTTCTGCAACAATGACTTCCTTAGACATGTACTCTTGAGTACCTTATTTCCATCCTACAAACAGAAGAGAGAAATTAAGAGAGTGGGAGAGAAAAAGAAGGGGGTACAGAACAAGGAGGAGAAAAAAGTAAGAAAAAAGGAAAAGAAAGAACGACGAGGGATGGGATAGGTGGGAGACATATGTTCTACCCGCTTAAAATGGTTTCAGCTGCCAATACCTAAATTTCTTCTGAACGAACAGTGTATTAAACTAACAAAGATCTTTTTTTCCCTTTCTCTAATAAGACTTTTAGAAGTAAGGACTTAAAAATGGTTCTTTTTATAGTTTCTTCCACAATATGTTGCCTTTAATCTCATAGGTCACAAAATGGCTTTTTAAAATTCATCTTAATGAACATTTACAGAGATTTTGGATTTACATTCATTCATTGTTGCACTTTTCTCCCTGCCCCTGCCCCCGCAAGTTTGCTCTTTTCTTTGAAAAGTAAAATTTCTTCATTGGTATACAATCCCCTCCCCACACCCTGCCCTCAGTGTTAAGTGCCATTGAGTCATAAGCAACTCATAGTGACCCTGTGGATGAAAGACCTGAGAGCTTGTATAACTTTCATCCTTTCTCCAAGTTCATAGGGTTTCTGGAGGCAAGCTATTTTGGAAGTGGATGCCACTACTGCTTCCAAGCTTGTTTCAACCAGAGAGCGCCACCAAACACTGTCCACCATGGGAAACCATGATCACATTTGACACATCAGTCACAGTGTTCAGCTTCACAGCAACCACTAGTTATCTCTGTACAGCAAGTGGACAGACCTAGAAGGTCTGTACCCTATCCTATTCAGAATATTACTGCAATTCATTGTTCAGAAGTCTGTTACATAGACATAACTATGGAAAAGATGCTGGGCCAATGCAGGAGGCTGTGACAATGCTGTGCTTTCCTGAAGCAGCACTCCTCTGTCCAGTGTTCAGCTCCCCGGCATTCAAGAGGCAGCTGTGGCAGTAGGGGTGGGTAGAAAACTGTGTTTCAGCATCTGCCTACAGCCTACAGTGCTGCTAAGAATATGTTGTCACAGCAGCAGTAAGGGCTCCCTGAAGCCTGGCCCACCACTACAGTGACAAGTTCTTCTGTGCTAGACACCCAGGGATGGCGTCAACTCTCACCTTCTTGACTTTCCCAGAGACAGAGCAGCCCTCGGGAGTTGATCTGACAAAACTATTTAGAGAGTCCTTTCTGGAATCAGCCTGGACACTGGTCTGTGGTCCTCTCATTATTTTTGTAAACAAAACAAATTTCACTTTAAACTCACTATATATATATGTGTGTGTGTGTGTGTGTGTGTGTGTGTACACACACACACCTATGTATACACACCTATATATCTACATATATGTGTATATATATATACATACACATATATACATATATGCATATACACATATATACATATATGTGTGTGTACATATGCACACATATACATGTGTGTGGGTGGTGATTGAAACTATATATAATAGTGCACATACCAATTTATCAATTCCTGTGTGTACAATTCGGTGACACTGATTACATTCTTTAAGTTGGGCAAACATTCTTACTCTTCTTCTGAGCTGTTCCACCCTCATTCATAGACTCACTGTCTCCTAAGTTTCCTATTTAACATTTTTAATTTCTGCTGTCAATTTAATGTTACATAGCTAGTTCTATTAAAAAGCAAGTAATACCATTTAAAGACCTGCCTGCTAACACCAACTAGAATATGGTCTGTGCATCAGCAGTAGGGTGCTAACTGATGTACTGGCCCACTGCTGCTCCTGTGGTTGGTAGTGAGGTGGATAGGAAACTCTGTGGGTGCTCTGTCTCTGCCCAAACCTGTCAAAACGACACTAACAAGAACTAATTTCCTTAGCTCTCCTATGCCTCCATGAAAGAACACATATTTACTTTCCAGGCACAGCCTTAATCACTAAGATCTGAATCTTTATAAGGGCCTATGGTTCAGACATTGTTTCCTGTGACACTTTCCAAATGACACTTCTTTTGCATGCTCAGATTTCAAGTTTTCCTCTCTTTATTTGTCTTTTCCTTCTGGTGTAGAAAATGACTACAGGACCAACACTTTGATGCATGATTTTATCACAAGATTTTCAGCATCCAGAATTTATAATCACGTTTGGAAACTCTTTCCTGTGAAAACACATTTTATTTGAACTTTATTAATGGATTTCTCCTTCCACAAAGTCACCTTTTTGAAAACAAAATAGAAATTGTGGTGGTAGAGAGATGTATAAAGATTCCTTTTCCTTGCTGCTGTGATGTGTTGATGAAGGTTAGCTATGATTGGGCAACGATGCAAAGACCTGGCCCAGTGCTCAAACTCACCAGAACACAAGCACCCTGAAATAAGAGAAAAATGTCTACTTGGCCTTGTGTGCCTAGTACACTGAAATACAATGGGTGTTCAGTAAATACCCGTTGAGTTAATGATTAACACCTCAGAAACCACCTTCTACTCACTCTCCATTATTAAGTCACCAAGGCAAAGCCATTTGTCGCCATGCTGTTCTCATATGGTTTGCTCCAGATTCCCTCTGAATAATAAGACTATACGCGGTTGTTGCTGTTGTTGTTGTATGCCATTAAGTGGTCATTGACCCATAGCTGACTCTCCAGTGGGTTTTCAGAGGTAGTAAATCACATAGGAAGAGATTGCTTATCCTTTTTCCCATGGTACAATTGGTGGGTTTGAATTGCATGACTTTGGGATTGCAACACCCTTCTTACCATTGGGCCATCAGGGATCCCCAGACTACACAAGTGCCAAAGAAATCAATCAGTGTGCTTTACTCCAGGATCCCATTGGGACTTATTTCCTAGCTCCATTATTTATTGCTTTCCAGAGTCATTAGCATTAGTAAATGGAGCCCTAGAGCTCTGGTAACCTAGTGGCAAGAATCTGTACTACAATCCTGAAGACACACATGTTTCCAGGCCACCAGCTGCTCCACAGAAGAAGAATAGGCAATCTCCCATGCTTTTTGGTTCCAACTCAATAGTTCATAACAACAACAACATTACATAGTCGAAACAGCACCAAAAAATAGATCATTGACCTCAAACAGAGATAGATTAAGGGATATGTTACCAAAGCATTTGCCCAGATTTGTCTATTCTATAGGAAATTTCAGGAGCACTAGAGAGATAATATGGTAGACCAAATGATAAGATTTAAGAAATTAGTTTTAAATAAATATTTTTAAATAAATTTTTAAATAAGTATTTTGAAAGTCAATTAATGTGTTTATGTAAGGAAGATAAGAGCATCAAGAAACTTTAAGAAATAATAGTTTCTAATTGACCTTATGGGTTGGTAGTTTAAGACACATCTATTTATTATCACACTCAATTTCTGAATCAGAATCCAGGAGCAGCTCAGCTGGGTGGTTCTGGCTCAAAGGCTCTCATGAAGTAGTAACCAAGATGTCAGTAGTGTCAGTAGGTACTACAGCTATCTGAAGGCTTCGTCAGGGTTGGCTGATCTACTTCCAGATAGTTCACTCACATGCCTAGTTGACAGAGCTCCCTGCTGGCTCTTGGCAGAAGGCCTCAGTTCCTCTCCAGTTTCTAGGTGTCCAGCTGGCATCCCCCAGAATAAGTGATCCAAGAACAAGTGACAGAGCAAGCAGAAAGCTGCAGTGCTTTTTATGACCCAATTTCTAAGTCAACTCATATAATCTCCACTTTTTCTGTCTTTTAGAATTGTCTAACCCACACTCAAAGGAAAGAAAATGCACTCTCTTTTTGTTATTTTTTTTAATTTACATTGTGTTTTAAGTTCTTCTCTTGAAGAGAAAAGTGTCAAAAATTTCTAGACATTTTAAAACCATGCTGTCTCCTAAGGAAACTAGATCAAGTTAACTACAAGATGTTTCCTAACCAAGTAACTTACAGCCTTCGGCATGCAATGTGAAGGATAAACGTAAATTTCATGAAAAGGTGGAAGATAAAGATTTATTTCTCCTCTGCCCTGTCCAAATTTGGTTAATGTTTGACAACTTAAAAACAAACAAACAAACAAAAAACGGTTTCCAGACTTATGAAAAAAACTCAGATTAAATTAAATGAGAAAAACATACAAAGGAGAAAAACCATACAAAGTGATAGGGTAAATGTCTTTTGCATCTAAGAAGGGCTTACATTTGGAGAAAAAGACAAAAAGGATGAAGTGCTATGGATTGAGTCATATTCTCCAGTGGCTTAGAGGTAAGGAGCTTTGCTGACAACTTAAAAGTATGTAGTTCAAGTCCAGCAACAGTGCCACAGAAGAAAAATAAGCAGTCTCTGTCTGTGTGATTTTACTGCCTCTAAAAACCCACTGGAAGGTCATGGAAGGTCAGTTATAGTCAGTTCTGACTCAAAGGTACATAACAACAACAAACTATATAAAGGGTCAGTTGAAATTCTGACTCTTTTGCATATTAATATGATCCTATCTAGAAAGGGGGGTTGGGTTATGTTAAGGAGGTCATATATTAAAACCAAAACCTCTTAACTTATAGAAAAGACCAGAGCATATACAAAGGCTCACACCTAGGATAAAGCATGGAATTTAGTCAAATGGAGTTGTGCAGGCAACATAAAGGCATGCACTCCCACCAGCTGCTCCATGGGCGAAGAATGGGCACTCTCCCCCCATATGATTAGCCGCCTCGAAAAACCTGCTGGAGGATCAGCTATGAGTTGTGTCTGACTTAACAGAACACAACACCAAGTGACAACGGTCTGCAAGGGAATGACCTAAACAAGCATGGTCCAGGGCTACCCAATAAAGACTGAGTCTACACAGCTGAGACTCTGATTTCTATTTTAGGCACCAGAATTGTGAGAACATTCAACTTCAGTGTTGAAATCCACCTTCTTGTGGTATTTGTGTTACCACAGCACTAGCTATTTAAATTCATTATCTCAATAGGTTTTCTAATAAATATTGAATAAAATTTAATATTTGTGCTTAAAATTCTTTTAACAAAAAGAATAAAAAAGACTTCTTCCTTTCCTTCATTTATTATTTTTTTCTATATCTACTCGAGTTGCTACAATCAAGGATGCTTTAGGCAGAATGTTAAATGATCCAGGAGGTATCAAAAGAAGATGGAAGGAATATACTGAGTCATTGCACCGAAAGGAATTGGCAGATACAGAAGCATTTGATGAAATAGCATTTGAGCCAGAGCCTATGGTGATGAAGGCAGAAGTTCAAGCT
>NW_006399918.1:4030084-4031371 GCF_000299155.1 Elephantulus edwardii
GGGCCAGGTAGTTATCCTCCAGATCTGTCACAATCTGGTGAGCATATCCAGGGCAGCATCTGTTTGTTGAAATATGTTAATTGATATTCCATCAATTCCTGGGGTGGTTGTTGTTATGTGCCATTGAGTCAACTGTGACTCACAGCAACCCTATGTACAACAGCCCTAAACCCTGCTCTATCCCTTGCCAATCTTATTGTCTCCAACACTGCTATTCCCATTTCCCCAGTGACGGAATCAGTCCATCTCATCGAGGGTCTTCCTCTCCTATGCTGTCCCTCCACCGTCCCAAGAATCCTCTCCAATGACTGATCCTGCCTTGCAACATGTACAAAGTATGTCAGACAAAGCTTCAGAATCCTTGCCTTTAAAGAGCAGCCTGGCTTCACCATCTCCAAGAATAACTTGTTTGTTCTCCTAGCAGTCGATGGTATATTTAATACTCTTCCTCAGCACCACAGCTCAAAGACATCAACTTTCCTTCTATCTCCATCTAGTCATTGTCCAGCTCTCTGATGTATAATAATGACAACCAAAACTTTAAAGGGGAGTACTGGTGGCCTAGTGGGTAATGAGTTTCACTCTTAAGTCAAAGGCAGGCAGTTGGAATCTACCAGCTTCTCCAAAGAAGAGCAATCTCTTACCATGTAATTTACAGTCTCTGAAATCTCACTGGAGTGTCAGTTGGTTCCAACTCAGCAGTGAATTGATTTTTTAATTGAAAAATATCTGCTGCATGCCAAACAATGTTCTAGATGACTTTGTGTATAACTGAATTATTTAAACACCAAAACAACACAGTGAGCTAGGCACTAGTTAGGACATAAGGCATAGGGCAATTAAACAACTCATAGTATCTCAGCTGACAAGTGACAGGGCTGAAACTAGAATTCTGCAGTCTTGTGCTAGACCTATGAGCTTTATCCTTACACTACATTTTCTGAACTGAAAAAGTAAAATGTAAAATGCAATTTCTTTTTTGTAGAAACAATAAATTTTTTACCACCCTCCCTAAACTCTTCTTCTCATGAAATTAGGCCACATCATTTAGTCCCTCTTCCAGACCTATTCTCTGCACTTTTATTGTCACAATGTTCTAAGGCCTCTTCTGCCTTTCTTGGGGAATACAATATCACACATGGTTAGAATGTTTCTTCTTAGAAACCATTTGTAGGGAGCTCTGGTGGCCTCCTGGCAAGAAGTTGCACTGCAATCCTGAAGCTGCGTGGTCTGAATCCACCAGATGCTTTGCTGGAGAAGGAGAGGCAAACTCCCCCTGTGCCAGTC
>NW_006399918.1:4033525-4036198 GCF_000299155.1 Elephantulus edwardii
TTTTCCATCTCGTTGAAGAATGGGGTTGGTATTTGTATTGGGATTGCAATTTTTTTATATAAAAAGAAAGAAAGCATTTGTGTGAGGGCCCACTGAAGCACCTCTAAGTCATGGTCCTATAGACATGAAGAAAACAGATGTTAAAAATAAAAATATGGAGGGGAGCTCTGGTGGCCTAGTTGTAAGGAGCTGCAACTACAATCCCAGAGGCGCATGGTTCGAATCCACCAGATGCTCTGCCGGCTAAGGAGGGACAGTCTCCTCCTGTACCAGTCAGATCTGATTTGACGGTATACTCATACAAAAATAATAATAATTAAAAAAAGAAATAAAAATATGCAACAATAATCATTGGGGTGCCCCAAATGATGGAGTCATGATTTGTCTGTACCTTCAACATTGACAAGTGTTAGTTGACTCCTAAATATTGGGCTAGACATTTTATTTCTTGTATACCTGTGTTTCATTTAAACTTCAGCTCTTTATCAAGTTTTGTGCATGAATGTTTAAATATTTTTAAAGTTTCCTTATCTTTTGGCTCCTCTCCTATCTAGTATCTCTCAGTCTTGGCAAGTAATTTCATTATTTTGTTCCCAAAGGTAGTCAAATTGCCTAAACAGAGTTTCTAACTCTGCTCTTCCTTTGACTTGAAAAGTATGCTGTCTTAATTCTCTCTAAATATGCCCCTTTATCTAATTAAAACACTCTGAAATCAAACTATAGAGTCTATTTTATTGTCTATTTTATTCACAATGACTATACAGGACAAAATAAAACTGTTCAGAAGGTTTCCAAAGCTGTAAATCTTTACAGAAGCATGCTGCCACATTTTTCTCTCTGAGGCCAGCCAGGGTTCAAGGTTCAAATAGGCAGCCTTTCGGGTAATAGCCACATACTTAAACACTTCACCACTAGATTCCTTTGTGAAAAAGAATTTCCAAGAATAAGACACTTTCGAGTCTCTAGATGGTGCTGCCAGTGGAAATAGGACTAACTGCAGATGCTTTAGGAAAAGAAAGTAGGGAGGCTAAATTTATATATCATTTTCCCTGATATACTTCAAGATGGCACAGGATAGGGCAAAATTCAGATCTGTTATTCACAGATTCATATGTTGCTATGATTCATAGGTGACTCAATGGCAACTAACAAAGGCAAATGAACTAAGATAGTAGAAGACGTGTTCCATGAAATGTCTTTAAACTTTGGTTCTAGGAATGAGATTATGAGCCTAATTAATAGGAATAAGATTATGAGCCTAATTAAAAATACACACAAAATGAACTTTCCCATCAGCCGTGAGACAGAGGCAGAGTGAGTACTTTTGGGGGTGGGCTTCCCAGCCACAGCAAACCTTCCTGGCAGCCCTGGGACAGAGGCAGAGTGAGTTCCCATCCCAGTGAATAGAAGTGGGGCATGCTTTCCTGCAGGTGAGCTCCCAAGTCTGGATAAACTTCCCAGCCAGACAGGGGATAGAGCCAGAGCAAGTTCCCTTCCCTGTGGGCTCTCTGGCTGCAAGGGACCATTCCCTCCAGTGGGGGGACTGGATAAGAAAGAAAGAGGAAGCACAAGTACCTTTCCCAGTGGGCTTCTCAGCCATAGCTAACTTTGCTACAGGATCAGAGATAAAAGAAAGGATGAGTTGTCCTCCCCTTCTCTCTTGGAGTGTGGAGCTCTCCAGTTGAGGTAAGTGAGTCCAGGAACCAGCAAGGTCTTCAGACAGGATGAGTTGTTCTTCCCACTTCCGAAACAATGAACTTCCCAAGCAAAGTCACCAGGATCAGGTCCTGCCAGGATTCTAGGCAAGAAAAACTCTATCACAGCAATAACCAGAAGATGAAGACTACCTCATAACCCACATGAAATCAAAGCATGGTACAACCCACCCCCAAAGTGATCAAAACACAGGATCAATGGATTTCCTGAAGGCAGAAATTCTGATTGAAATTTCTGCCACAGAATTTACTAAAAAAAAAAAAAACAACTGATCAAGCATTTTTTTTAAAAGGTGAAAGGAAAACTCAAAGAAAGCAATTCAAGAGAATGCAGGAAAAAAAAAACAAATGAGGCATTAGAAACACTAGTAAAAGACCACAGGATCTTGTTCATACATTGTTTCATGAAATTCTTCCATGTCTGCCAATTCCTTTTGTTACAATGACTCTGTATACACAAGACATATCACCATCTCTTGGAAATCTATTCCACTGTGACAAGAGCATCCTGCAAATGGAAGAGAAGAGGTCCTAAGGTACAAGAAGTCAATCCTGGAGCAGAAGTTCAAGGCAAAGGACTTTCCTCAGAACCATCTGAGATAGGTAGCTTTCTTTAATACTAGTACAGGGTATTTGGACTTAGATATTCCTAAACTCAAGAGATACTGGCTGCAGCATAACAAACTGGCAGCACCTTGAGGCATTTGGAATCTTAGAAGCCCAGATGCTTGAGATATAAGCCATCATATCAAGGGTGAGATAAAGGAAGATAAGTGTTGAATGGAATAGGTGGCAGTAGAAGGGAATGCTGATGGAGAAAGGAAAAGGGTGGGTCAAGACACACATGTCAAGAACGGGTACAACACTGAATTTATTGGTTATTTCTATAATAGGGGAAATATCTGTCATCTGCTCTTTTCTGTAAAATGCTTGTCTGTCTGATACTGTTCTAAATCTG
>NW_006399918.1:4037271-4046370 GCF_000299155.1 Elephantulus edwardii
TAAAAGATGTATTGTGATGGGAAAGTCTGCTGTTAGGGACCTCTCCAAAGTACTGAAGAGCAATGGTGTCACTCTGGAGACTAAAGTGCATCTGATACAGGCTATCATCTTTACAATCACTTGTTATGCATTAGAGAGTTGAACAATGACTAGGAAGGATAGAAGGAAAACTCATGCCTTTGAGCTGTGGTTCTGGAGAATATTGAATGTACCATGGAAGGCCAAGAAAACAAACAGATTCATCCTGTAGAGGCTTAAACCAGGCTGCTCCTTGGAGGCAAGGACTCTGGGCTTCGTCTGACATACTTTGGACATGTTGTAAGGAGGGACAGGTCCTTGGAGAAGGCCATCATCCTTGGGAGGGTGGAGAGAAGGACCCTCTATGAGGTGGATTGATTCAGTGACTGGGGTAATCAGGATGGATGTGTCAGAGGCAGTGCGATTGGCACAGGATAGAGCCAGGGTTTAGGGCTGTTGTACATAAGGTCACTATGACTAGCAAGTGACTTGATAGCACATAACAACAACAGGTATTGGCAAAATGAGATGGACTGCCATGGGACATTTTGAGTCAGTTGATCATATCATCTACTATGCTGTAGATGAAAAGGGGATGAAAAATGGGGTCACTTTCATAGTTCAAAAAGTCATTTCAAGATCCGTCTTGAGCAGTGATTCTGGAGAAGAGTGTTGAATATACCGAATATACCATGGACTGCTAGAACAAACAGGTTTGTCCTAGGGAGGGTAAAGCTGGGCTGTTCCTTATAGTCAAGGATTCTGAAGCTTCATCTGACATACTTTGGGCAGTTGCAAGGAAGGGCCAGTCCATGGAGAGGGACATCACATTTGGGAAAGTGGAGGGACAGCACAGGAGAGGAAGACCCTTGATGAGATGGATCGATTCAGTGATTGGGGTGGCGGGAGTAGGTGTGTCGAAGACAGTTGAGATTGGCACAGGATAGAGCAGGATTTAGGGCTGTTGTATATAGGATCGCTTTGAGTCACAAGTGACTCAACAGCACAGAACAACAACAAACAGATCCGTCTTGAATTACAATATTGTGAGTGATAGCATAGTATCTATAAAAATACAAAGAAGTCAAGTGAATACCACTATCATTCAAATATTTACACCAACAACTAGAGCCAAAGAGGAGGACATGGAACTTTGACCAAGTTTTGCAGTCAGAGATTGATCGAACATGCAATCAAGATACATTAATAATGATTGACTAGAATGCAAAAGTTAGGAACAAGAAGGGTCTCAACAGTTGGAAAACATAGACTTTTAGACTGAAACAAAGCTGGAGATAGAATGATAGAATTTTGTACAATCAACAATTTATTCATTGCAAATAATTTTTTATAAGAAACATAGATGCAGGCTATACACATGGATTTCACCTGATGGTATCAGACTGATTACATTTATCGAAAGAATTGCTGGTGAAACTCAATATTAGCTGTGAAAACTAGGCCAAGTGTTGATTGTGGAACAGACCACCAACTACTTATGTGCAAGTTCAAGCTGAAGCTAATGGAAAATAAATCAAATCCACAGGAACCAAAATTTGAACTTGAGTCTATCCCACTCGAATTTCAAAATCATCTCAGGAAAATGTTTGAGGCCTTGAACACTAATGAGCGAAGGGCAGATGAGCTGTGATGTCATAAAGGACTCTGAATATTGCACAAGAGCACTGAGAAGCCAAAGCAGAGGGAAGACATCAAGAAATTAAGGATCTGAACAAAAGATTTCAAAAGGAAAATATTACAATGAAATGTGCAGACTTAGAGTAAAAAAAAAATCAATGGGGCTGAACTCGCTTGACATTTCTTAAGCTGAATGAACTGTAGAACAAGCCTCAAATTGCAATACTTAAGGATGCTTTGGGCAGAATATTAATTAATCAAGGAGGCATCAAAAGAAGATGGAAAGAGTATACAGAATCATTCCCATACATTGTATTTTATAAAATTAAGGTTTTCTATCCATTCGTTTGTTCATGGGCAGTTGGGCTACTTCCATCTCTTTGCTATTATGAATACTGCAGCAATAAACATGGGTGTGCATACATCTGTTTGTGTCTTGGCTATGGTTCTTTAGGATATATTTAGGGTAGTGGGATAGTTGGAACAAATGGTTTTTCTATTTCAGATTTTTGAGAAAGCCTCAAACCACTTTCCACAGTAAATATATATATTACATTCCTACCAGCCATTAAAGAGAGTTCTAATTTCTCCATATCCTGGACAGCATTTGTTGTCTGTTGCCCTGATGAATTTCACTATTGTTCCTGGGGTGAGATGATACCTCATTGTTTTGATTTGCATCTCGCTGATAGATAGTGATTTGAACATTTCTTAATGTTTGTTGGCCATCAGAATTTCTTTGTTGAAGTGCCTGTTCATATCTTGTGCCCATTTTGTGATTGGATTGTTTTCTTTGTCTTGTTGAGGTGTTGAAGTATTTTATAGAATTTAGATATGTGTCTCGTATCAGACATGTCATTGTTAAATATTTAAACCCAGTCTGTGAGTTTCCTTTTTATGCTATTGGAGAAATTTTGTTGGTTTTGATTTTTTAAAATTATTGTTTTACTACATGGAGAAGTTTTTTTAATGTGCATAGGGACTGAATTTTTTGAAGGTCCCATTCATCTATTTTATCTTTTCCTGATTGTAGCTTTCTCATTGTTTGAAAGTCTGTTCACGCTGTAGATTAGGTCTTCTTGAGTTCCTAGTTTTTCTCTGATGAATTTTATATTCTTTGGTTTTGCTTTGAGATCACTGAAAACACCTTGTGTTGGTTTTTGTGTATAGTGTGAGGTGTGGATCTTAGTTCAGTTTTCTGCAGATGGCTTTTTAATTTTGTCAGCACTATTTGCTTTATTTAATGCAAAAGCATTTGTTTGTGTAGATCATAACAAATTA
Source organism: Elephantulus edwardii (assembly GCF_000299155.1). NCBI lineage: Eukaryota > Metazoa > Chordata > Mammalia > Macroscelidea > Macroscelididae > Elephantulus > Elephantulus edwardii. The sequence goes on from NW_006399918.1 coordinate 4,040,209, forward strand.
TGACTAACATTGAAAAGAATGGGAATCCTAGAACACTTAATTGTGCTCATGAAAATCTATAACGAGACCATGAGACTGTCATGTAAATAGAGCAAGAGAACACGGTTGTTGTTATGTGACATCAAGTTGCCTGCAAGTCATAATGACCCCAGAACACTTGATTGTGCTTAAGTGAAACCTATACCTGAACCAGAAGGCAATTGTTAGAACAAAGCAAAGAAACACTGCATTGTTCAAAATTGGAAAGGATATATGCCAGGGATGCGTACTATCTCCATACCTTTTCAATCTATATGCAGAACAGATTATCCAGGAGGCTGGGCTATATGAGGAGAAATGTAGCATCAGGATTGAAGAAAGAATCATCAACAATCTGTGTTACACAAATGACGCAAACCTGCTTGCTAATACTGAGGAGGATCTGAAGCACTTCAATATGGATTGAAGGTCAACATCAAGAAAACAAAGATTCTCACTATTGAGCTGATTGACAGCATCATGATAGACAATGAAGAGACTGAGATTGTTAACAGCTTCAGTTTGCATGAATCCACAATCAGCATTTATGGTACCAGCAGCCAGAAAATTAAAAGACAAATTGCTTTAGGAAAGTCTGCTCTCAGAGACCTCTCCAAAGTACTAAAGAACAATGTTACCCTGGAGATTAAGGTGTGCCTGATTCCGGCCAGGGTTTTGGCAATTACATGCTATGCATCAGAAAGCTAGACAATGGCTAGGGATGATAGAGAATTGACACCTTTGAGCTGTGGTTCTGGATGAGAGTATTACATATACCATGGACAGCTAGGAGAACAAACAGGTTCATCCTAGAAAGGGTGAGACCAGGCTATTCCTTGGAGGCAAGGATTCGGAAGCCCTGTCTGACAGACTTTGAACATGTTGCAAGGAGGGACCAATCCCTGGAGAGGGAAGTCATGTTTTGGAGGGTTGAGGGACAGTGCAAAAGAACAAGACCCTTGATGAGATGGACTGGTTCAATGACTGGGGTAATGGTGGTAGGTGTGTTTGAAACAATAAGATTGGCACAGGATAAAATAAGTTTCAGTATTGTTGTACATAGGGTCACTATTAGTCGCAAGCAACTTGATGGTACATAATAACCACAGCAACAATGTATGGGAATGATTGTATGAAACAACGTCAATGAGGAAAAGTGTGAAACATACACACACACACACACACACACACACACACACACATACAAACCTGTTAGATGGTATTATATGGATTGGCATTGCCGAATTAGTCCACATTCTATAAATTTGTCAATAACTGGAGCTATGCCTTCAAGGCCCTCTTTTCTAAGAGGATATTGAGTCCTGTGGGACAGCTGGCTCCCAGGCTTTAGTCAGGCTTCCACAAGAAAGGTTCATTTAGCTCTTCCTGGGATTCCAGTCGCCGGTACCAGGGGGTTTACCTGCTTGTTGATCTCTTCAGTCCATTCCTGACTGTCCTCCGGGGCCTGGACGAGCAGTTGCCAGGCATGCTCATGAAGGACTTCCTTTTGTAGGCTTTTGCTTTCAGGAAAGAAGGTTATCTGAGCATGTAATTTTGATAGCAAATCATGGCCCAATAAAGGGACTGGGCAATCAGGCATATATGGAAATGATGCATTATTTTTTTTTCTCCAATAAGGAAATCTAGAGGTTTCAAGAAGGACTGGTCTGCAGGTCTTCCTGAGACTGGTAACAGTTATTGAGTGAGAGGAGAGGGAAGTTAAATGCGCGTTCACCACTAAATAAGTGGCTCACATATCAATCAAAAAATCCACAGTCTGTCCCCTATTGTTAATTTCAACCAGGGTTCCTGGAGAACAATTGGAATGGTGGAAGTCAACATTAAGTAGAACTGGACCACTGGGCACCCTCAGTCCTCCTCTGACCAAGCTGCCTGCTCAGCCATCTGCCTGGCTGGAGTTCGGCCCTTTTTAATAACACCTTCTTCATAATTTGGACACTCCTTCCTCCAGTGTCCTTGCTTTTTACAATAGGCACACTGGTTTTTACCTAGCCTTCTTTTTCCTTTTTGAGGTTGATTCTGGGGTCCCATAGCCTGAGATCTCTTCTGTTTGTGGTTGTTTGTTGGGGCCTGGCTAACTTGTACAGCAAGATTAGCCCTGTACCAAAAGACCAGCATGGATTTGTGAAGGTGATAGAGAATGCCAAGAGCTGGTTTCTCAAAGATCTTTTGAGATAAAATATCTTGGTGGCGCCGTCAGACATTTGAGACACCTGCTCTTGGGGTCTCCCCACTTACAAGATTTAGGATTTTTATATATATTAACTTTAAATGTGTATTTATCAATTTTTATTTTTCACTGAAACTTTCAAATTATATGAGCTCTTAAGTATTGCTACATTAAATACAAGACAAAAAAGACAACAAACACTGAGACAGTAACAATAAATTCAGACAAAAAACAAAACAATTAGCACAAACATTTTGAGGCCTCTGTTTAAAGTTATAACACTTTTCTTCTTCTTTTCAACTTCATATTTCTGTGTTAACATGTTTTTCTTCTTATTCTTAGCTATGTTTTTTATTCTTCTTTTTCTTTTTTAACTTTTTCTTCTTAATATCCTAAATTACATTTTATACTCTTCTTTATTCTTAATTTCTTCTTTTTATTTTTCTTAACTATGCTATATACTTTTGAGCTTTTAATACTTATTAATAACAAAGACAGGAGAATTCCAAAGGAAAGTTGTAGGTTCAATATGAGCTTTACATAACTGTTTTTCAACTAATAAGTGCAAGGTTTTCGAATTAAGAGGCTGTTGTTTAGTCCATACAGGATTTTGAACTAATTAGACAAGAGGTAAAGCTTTAGACTGCTGAACAGTGGCTATTAGTTTAAAGGACTGTAATTCATATTTAATGTGTACTTTTTACAGCATCTGGCAAAGTAGGGATAGATAGAAAACCTTCAAATTGTTTTAATAAATCTCTTTCCCATAAATTAGCAGTGATGTTTAGAACATAAAATTGCATCTGAGCCTTTTGTCCATCAGGTCTTGTACAATCATAAATATTCTTAGACCACCAAACATTGGGAGAGGTTCCTAATCCAGAAAGAGTTAATGTTAATTTTTTGCAAAGGCCAATTAAGAGGCTAATTATTTTTACTAGTAATAGACACATTAGCTCCTATATTGATAAGACCTGTAAAAGAAATTTGATTAACAGAAAACATAAGAGAGGACCTTTGATCATTAAGGATGGTTTTTCAAGAAAAATATTTGCAAGTACTCTCAAATCCTCCTACTTTTGATTTATTAATAGTAGACAATGCATGATAAGGAAGAAGCAAAAGGTGAGCAATTATTTAACCAATTTGTAGGAAAAGGAACAATAATTTCATTAGTAAACTTTTGATTTTTACTTCTAATATGAACCTGGAAACTTTAACTAATAAGACCACTACATTCAATAATTATTCCCATAGTTCCTGGAGGTAAAGGACCAAAGACACTAGTTATCAATTTATACATTTTTCCTGAGGGGGATAAAGTATAAAGTTGAGTAACAAATAAATCAACCACAGTGCTACCTTTAAATCTGACACTTTCAGTTTTTCTTGGGACTCTCCTGTTGATGAAGGAAGAGATCTGGTTAGTAGCTGCACAGACAGAGTGCAAGAGAGAGGGAGAGAGTATGCAAAACACACAAGGGCAGACTTTATCTACAAAATTAAGAAATTTACACAGCTGTTGTGGATCTAACTTTACACCCCAGGTTGTTAACATATTTTGTAAAAAACATATTTTGTAAAGTACGTACATACAATACATACAACGTTTTCTGGGCTTATTCCCCATCTCTGCTGCTTTGTGCTCTGATCTTACCTTCACCGAAGGTAATTCAGTACTCACCTTACATGTTCACGGAGTCCTTCGTGTCTTTTTGTTCATACTCAGTATCCCTGGCTCGGGCACCAAATAACAGGGTCCCACCTTGTTATATCAAGCAGTTTCACCGAAAGAAAGGACGATGATTAAATGAAGACACAGAGAGGCTACCAGCTGATGGCAGATAGCAAAGTTTATTCCCATATTTCTGTGTTATATTCTTTTTGCAGTAAACAGAAAAACAGCTCAGCCTCAAGGCCAACAACACATTTGTTTTGATACCCCCGCCACCTGCAAGCAAGGCTTCCAATTAGCAAGCAAGGCCATCAGATCAGAGTCTTTAGGGAGAGTCATACCATTCCACACATCCCTGCTTGGCCTTGGGGTTCAAGGAACGGTTAAACTTGTTTTGCTCCTTTCCAAACATCTGCACATTTGAACCCAGCATGAAATGGCTACTTGCTTAAAATGGCTTCAGTATGGCTTACTTTTTAACATCCTAATTTCTTGAGTTGTTTTCTGCCAAGCAGATACTATAGCTAAGATAGAATTAGTCTTGTTGGTCTTTTGGTACAAGGCTAATCTTGCTTTACAAGTTAGCCAGGCCCCAAAAGTTGTTGAACACTATGAATGCAATATCAACCAGTTGAGAAGAGTTCATACCAATGGCCCTATTGATCTTTTGAAGTTTCCTTTTGATATCTTGAGCACCCTGGGAAATAAAAGTTAGATTAACCATTCGGATATTAGCTGGGTCCTCTGGGTCACAGTCTGAGTAATTAGAGAAGGCTTGATAAAGTCTTTTGAGGAACTCAGAGGGACCTTTATCTGGTTTTTGTTGAACTGCTTGTACCATGTTTAGATTTCTTTGCTTGGGGACACCTTTTCTCAAACCCTCTAGGATGCACCTCTTATAGTGTTCCAGCCACTGCAGGTCCCCATCATTTGGATCCCAATTTGGCTCAGTTGAGGGGACTGCTTCAGCTAGAACTGAGGCTCCATTAGGGTTGTCCTCATGGACATGAGCAGCTTCTCCTTGTGCCTTACCCAGGACCAGCCTCCTTTCATCACTGGTCAAAAACATATTCAGCAAAAACCTGAATAACTGCCCAGTTGGGATTGTGGGTGGCAAAAATAGACGTTATTAAATCTGTCATTTTAACAGAGTTCTCTCAATAAGAAGGATTCACATTCTTCCAATTCAACATATCTGAGGGGGAAAACGAATTATGTGCCCAATAATACCCTGTGGGTTGCCCATTTGCATTAGATTCTATGTGCAGCTGCCTCAGAGGGTATAGACCTGTTCCTGCTCTGCATAGCCCTAGGCTGAAAGGAGTCCCTCTCCATGTGTGAAATAGAGAAACCGTGTCCAAGCTACCTTCCTCTGACCTTGAATAAGGAGGCACCAGGTCATCACTAGCGGGCACTGGTGTTGCAGGAGTGATAGGTACTACTGGTGCGGCTGGTGCCACTTGGGCACCAGCCCTCTGAATTTCCGTCTTCTATTTCTCCAAGTTAAGACAGCAGTCACTGTCTGGACAGACTTGGAGTCCTCAGGCTTCTTATCTGTTTTTTTTGAGTGACCAAGTTCTTTCCCACGCTGTAGCATCAGGTGGGTTTCCTCTTTGCTTGCATCCTGATTATACAGGATCATAAAGGCTTGTATATAGGGAAGTTCATCTAATTTCCCTGACTTCTGACAGAATAATTCTAACTGCAGTATAGTGTAGTAATTCAGGGGCCCATTAAGAGGCCATCTATCTCCAAGTTCTAGATTATATTTAATCCAAGCTTTATTAAAATAAAACACCATTTTTTTTCTTAGTCATAGATTCATGTCTATACTGAGACCAATTAAAAAGATTTCTCCCTAATGGACTTTTTTCTGGGGCAGAAGCTTTTGCCCCCATTCTTATGATGTCCTAAAACAGAATAGACACACACAAAAAATAATTAGTAAATATACGACTAGATGAGTTGTGGGAGGATATTAAATGTATCATCCAGGAAGAGTGTAAATGGTCATTACAAAGAGAGAAGAGGAAGACCAAAATGGATGTCAGAAGAAACTCTGAAGATTGTGCTGGAATGTAGAGAAGCCAAAGCACAAGGAAGAATCCAAGCCACTAAAGAGCTGAACAGAAGAATCCAAAAGGCAGCATGGAATGACAAAGCAAATTACCACAATGAAATGTGTGAGGAGCTAGAGTCAGAAAATCAAAAGGGCCGAACTCGTTCAGGATTTCTTAAGCTCAAGGAACTGAAGAGCAAATTCAAACCTCGAGTTGCT
>NW_006399918.1:4047681-4049465 GCF_000299155.1 Elephantulus edwardii
CCTTGGAGGCAAGGATTCTGGGGCTTCGTCTGACATACTTTGGACATGTTGTAAGGAGAGACAGGTCTTTAGAGAGGGACATCATGTTGGGTAGAATAGAGGGACAGCGCAGGAGGGGAAGACCCTCTATGAGGTGGATTGATTCAGTGACTGGGGTAATCGGGATGGTGTGTCAGAGGCATTGAGATTGGCACAGGATAGAGCAGGGTTTAGGGCTGTTGTACATAGGGTCACTATGAGTCCCAAACTACTTGACGGCACATAACAACAACAACAACAACAACGGTTGTTAGGTAAAATACAAGAATAGCTATGAGATACAAAAGCAATACAACTTTTCCTCAGATACAGCACAAATTTAACTCATTAGGTGCAATGCAGCTTTCACTCATACAATCAAATCTGATACAGACAGGTGTTAATTAACATGCTACAAAGAATGAAGAGCAAAGAGTTTCTGCTTCCACTCTGATAGGTTCCTGTCTATGTACAAAAACCAACAGAGGCATAATTGTGCAACAGATACAGATTTGGAGTAGGCAACTCATATCAACCCACTCACCCAGATCAGAGTGGGCAGCTCACACTAACCCACTCACTTAGATTGGAGTGGGCAGCTCACTCCAACCCACTCACCGAGATTGGAGTGGACAGGTCATGCCAACCCACTCACCCAGATCAGAGAGGACAGCTCACACCAACCTACTCACCCAGATCTGAATGGGCAGCTCACGCTAACCAACTCCCAAGTAGCCAGCTACAGGCACACACGTGCATTCTCCAGGGATGGCCTAAAAGGAAATTTTTACTAAATGCACAGTTACCAGATAAGGTGCATGGATTCACAAAAGTGATAGAGGATGCCAAGAGTTGATCTCTCAAAGCTCTCTTGAGACAAAAGGTCTTGGTGGTGCCTTTTGGACATTTGAGATACCTGCTCTTGGGGTCCTCCTATCCACAAGATTCAGAATCCCCCAGCAAGCAAAAACAAAAAGTAGTTTTTACTTACTAGGTGAGTCTAAAGGTCCCTTCGTGGGGTGCCAAAATGTTATTGAACATGGAAGGTTCTTTCCATAATCAATCACCAATAAGACAAACACATTGCAATATCCATAAACACTTTATTACGCAGATCTGGGAAACAGTGAGTCACCTCCAAAATTGCCTTCCCCATCTGGGGGTGGTCATTGGGTTTTATACTAGGATGAAACTCTAGCTCATTTAACAAAGCACTTTTGTTAGTGAAAAAAAAAAAAGGTAATTTCTACATCTGAAAAGAATAGTTCACATTTAAGTATCAGTAATTTAGGAAGGGTACAGTTGTCTTCCTGGTAAACAGGCAGGTTAAGATACAATTTAAGTATGACTGGAGAACCAGGATCTAAGAGAGATGCATTTCCTCTTCTGGTAAACAGACAGATCAAACTACTTTACATGACTAAAGACAGGAAACAGAGAATTTGGAAGCTAAGTAACTAGTTTTGCAGACAGAAGATAACTAACTATTGTTTTATAAGTGATAAATATATAGAGAATTCTGAACTTATTAATACCACCCTACGAAACCCACTATGTACAAGATTGCAACACAATGTATATGAATAATTACATGCATTGTTGTTGCTGTTATGTGCCGTCCAGTTGTTTGCGACTCATAGCGACCCTATGTACAACAGCCCTGAACTCACTGCTCTGTCCTGTGCCAATCGCACACCCAGCTGTGGTGCTGGAGAAGAGTATTGAGAATACCATGGACTGCTAGGAAAAGAAACAGATTTGTCCTG